>NC_139574.1:10663088-10923088 GCF_946808225.1 Silurus aristotelis
TATAAGAAAATAATCTTTGGGATCACACCACCGTCATTAAGGATTTTCCTTAAAAAACAGCATGCCTTCCAGCATTTCACATGTTTGAGTGTTCTTAAAAGTAGCTAGCATAAGCAAAACTTTAACTTTCTCCAGACCGATCTTATCTGCTATTGTGTCCATTTCTTCCCTGGTTACCTTTGACTATTTTTTTATCATTTCTCTTTGTCCCAGTTTCAATATTTGAAGAGCAGATACCAGAGTTCTCAATTTTCTAGGAGTCGATAGATAAATAAGGATTATATTTATTTGACTTGGCACTATTTCCTGCCAGAACAGACAGCACAAGGAGAAGCTTTATTACGGTACGAGGAAGAGCTTAACTTTGCTGAACCAAAGTGATTATTCCACAGTGGTAATTAAATTGAATATCAGGTTATTATGTAGTGTTTACTGTATAGGGGGCAAATCCAATAATAAAGCAATGTGTTGAAATACAATAAAGTTCTTCATAAGATTTGTTGTTGTATTGTCTGTATTATATTTATTATCGGTATATAAGCCAATAACTGGGACTTTATTTGTGTTCAAATAAAGTTTTAATTTTTTTTAATATAGTCCATCCAAAGCAGAACACTTTCCATATCTCCACCCAGAACCTGTTTCATTATCAGTGTCTTTCACCAGATCCCACCTTATCAGACCCCCCACCACAATGACTCAGACTAGATCAGATCCCTCAGCTCACACATATACACAGCACACAGAAGCACAACACACACTCACTCATTAAGCCGACAAGAATGAAACTGTTTATGGCTCAGACAGACAGGCAGACAGACAAGGACGTTCACAGACACTCACACTCATGAGATCATACAAACACACATTCCAGCTGTATCTGAGAAGATATTCGAATAACACTGTGCGTAATGATGAATGTATTCTCTAACAAAGCAATCATTTTAAGGAACAGAGCAGCTCTGGGAGGTAAGCATGTGTTAAATGTCCAGCTGTAGCAGATTTTCCACATATGGGATCTGCCAGTCGGGCTGAGACTTGTTCCTAACACTTCTGGGTGATTTTTTTAACATGTACCAAAAAATATGTCAGCGCAGGGTAAACTCACTGTAAACTGTTAAAAGACCTGTCAGTTTGATGAAACCGATTGCAAAGGGTACGAGAGTTTTCCTCACTCAATTAACAAATACGTGTATATACCAACAAACAGTCACAGTTTTGTTTTACATCCAATTTTCATGTTTTGGAAATCAGTCCAAACTGTTAAGGATGAATGAAAGGTAATTAAGGAAGAACGTGAGATTGAACATTTGAAGGTTCAGCGTCTGTGCGTTATTGTATCTCAACACATATCTTGGCCGACGTTACAGTCAGAATAATTTTCCAGGAATGAAAAACTGACATCCATTAGATGGGGGGGGGGACTGACTGACTGAAAAAAATAGCCTTGCTCTATCTCAACGTTATTATTATCGAACACAAGAATGTCCGGTATGGCAATATATATTTCAGGAGCAATTATGCTTGTGTTTTCAGCACTGCATGCCTTTTTTTAATGCATTTGCTTTCCCCTAACTTTAAAAGAATTTTTTATTTATAAAAGATAAATAATCACTAGAGACATGTGCGGTCCATAAAACGTTTCCAACAGAGTTTAAATATTTGTATTGTGGCATATATGTGATTAAATTCTTAAAATCCTGAGACTTTAAACCTCATTATACCTAACAGTATTAATATTTCATATTAATTTATTTAAATATAGTTAAGATTAATAATCTGGGATGTAAAGGGATTGAATTCAAATGACGAAGCTTCGTGAATGTTTGTTAAGACAGCCACCAAGCACTTCTACATTCCAGCAAGCTACTACTGTAGATTAAAGCAGTTCTACCTGTGCAGTTTAATATAGTTTTCTTTGAGAGCTAAATCCAGCTTCCTTCTTTGCCCCGAGACATCCATTACTTCAATTATTCAAGCCTTACTAATCCAGTCAGACTCTCAGCTCGCCCTCACTTCCCAGAAATACATATCTCAGAAATACTGACACGTCAGAAACGTTCTGCCTGCAAATGACATGGTTTGAAAAGGGCAACAAGGCAAATTATTATTGTTTCAGAAATGCTAATTAAACATCTCCCCATAGAACATTCCGCATTATCAAACATCATCGAACATAATTCTGAGCAAAAAAAAAGTCTATTTACTTAGAGGGTCTTCTATACAATTTTACCGTTGTTACTATGGAAATAATAATGAATTTGAATGTGTTACTATTAACTCTACAGCCAGGACTGGTGTTCAAGATTTTTTGCTATGAAATCCTCATTATAATTCAACAGTGCTGTAGTTTAGATGTCAGGAATATGGCCTTGAACTACAATTCCCATCAACCAATGAATTTGTCACATGTCCCTAATCACTCACACCTGTTTCTTGTCATCCTTATATGTATAAAAGTCTCACCTTTAGAGCACTTTTGGTCTCATGCTTGTCTTTGATGGTTGTTGGTCTATATTTTATTTGCAAATCAAATTGAAGGTAAATTTGCACCCACTCCCTAATAATTACATGACACTAATTAAGGTAAATTATTATATTTATGGCATTTGAAAGAAACCTATAGCAACAAGCAGTTTAGGATTAAGGATTTTGCTCAAGAGCCCAGCAGTGGCAGTTTGGCCGTGTTGGGATTTGAACTTGTGACCTTCCAAATCAGAGCCCAATGACTTAACCTGTGAGCTACCACCTTTCATTAGCTTTAGCCTAGCAGGTTATTATACTTGGAAAATTATTACCAATAAACAAAAGGGAAGAAAAACTCATCATTTTTCATTGCATACAAAACAAAAGTTCTAATTCTGAACACTTTAATGGTTGATCTTGCAACTTTTTATTTCCTTATTTAAAATGACCCCACGCAACATTATCTTGCTTTTGATCCTCCTCCTCAATGCATTCAGCTCTGCTATCCTGCTTAGTTGTTTTATTTCAGTCCTGTCAGGCCGCAGATAAGACAGGTCTAGTCTCTGGAAGTCTGACAGTAACAAAAGGCGTCTGTCAGATGGCTCCTGGGCCAGGCATAGGCAGTGGCAGGCGAAAATGTTATGAAGATAAGGTGTCACAGCAAATGAACACGATGCTTGGACTGTCCCACCAGCTCTTCGCTTGGCAGCGTTTTTTTCAGTTGATCAGTGCCAAGAAATCCCTGAGCGAATTGTTTTCAAGAATTGTTTTTGGTATGGGACAAATCCAAATGACATTTGGCTTCTTCTTTTGTCTCAGTACCACAGAAATCAAGCAATGTCAACAGTCCAAATGTCATTTTTTTAGGTGAGAGAGAGAGAGAGAGAGAGAGAGAGAGAGAGAGAGAGAGAGAGAGAGAGAGAGAGAGAGAGAGAGAGAGAGAGAGAGAGGGAAAATACATTCCTTAGAGCCAAAAAGAGCTTGAAAGATAGAAGTTGCATTTCTGTGTTCATCTGGATTTCATTAAGTTATTTACAAAAGAAAGTTTAACTATTAGGATACATCCATTTCCCAGAAGCGATGGGAAAAATAATGAACTCCTATGGCAACTTTATAATCTAATAACATCACAGTTCTCATCTTTTTTTTTTTACAACAGACTAAAAAACTCAATATCTACAACTCGAATTGGCTGTCTTCCGTCTTTTTTCTTTTTTATGATACTTCTTAGTTCTACACAAACAACCTTGTTGTCCAAGCACCGTGATGTTCCAGCACTTTCTTTCATGTTCTTGTGGCTTTTTGAAAAGAAAATAAATTTAAGAATGTCTCCCTGTTCCACTTTCACAAAACCTGGAGCTTTTTCAGGAGGAAAATGAGAAATATACAGTATGTGCTGCTGTGTGAAAAGTAAATAATGGAATGAAGGAGGGGGAAACAGCTCTTCTCACCATGTTCAACATGGAAGACCAGGTTTTCGTAGATAAACCTGCAGCTTGTGAGCGTGTGTGGTCGGCAGGATTTCGGTTTGCACCTCAATTTTGTTTACCACCCATGAAATTGCAGCAGCTTCTGGAAATAAGGAGGGACTGACTCATCTTTTTTTAAGGCTGATCACTTTGAGCTCAGGTATCAGCCCAGGTATTGTGGGGAGGGAAAAAAGGTAAAGATTTAAATAAAGCTTTATACTGTATAGTTTAGCCCAGATACTTTGTAAAGGCAAAGCTGCTTACATTTCTTGCTTACAAGGGTCAAGATAAGAATTAATTATAACTGCATCTCTTACTTCCTTGAAATATCAACCAATAATAATCATTTTATAGCTTTAGCTATAGTATAGTGTTACTTCCAAACTTATCTACCCAATCAAGTTTAAACATTCAAATAGCTTCAGTTCAACAGTGAAACCAATGAGAGTAAATTAAATGAATTTTTTTTATAATACAGTCTGTGATATCTCACCCTTACTGAGTTATTGTATATAACCCTATAGAAGGTCTCTGATCCAGTGAGTTGCCTTAAGCTTAATATTTGTCTAAAATGCAGAAAAATGCACATGATTGGATAGAGGATTTACGGATAGAGGATGTGTCCTGTGCATGTTAAAAAAAAAAACTGCATTGAAGTTAGTTCTTTTTACACATTATCAGTTATTTTACAGTTTTTTTTTTAATTACCCAGCCCAATAAAACACATGTGGACCATCTTCACCAGCTGACACCCTCCAGTAAAACATTAACCTTGTATTTCCTCTCTATATTCATCGCCTTTGCAGAGCAGATACAACAGCATCCATCTTTTTATTCTCAGCTTATCACACATGTGTAAGTAATACATTATGTTGCTTTTTTTGCTGTACCAAATGATATCACTGATGCCATGCGTCACTGTCGGGCACTGCGTGATGCATAATCGATAAAGGCCACATTCACAAGGGTCAGTTTGTGACCTGAGAACTAATGACAAATCAGAAGACAAATAAAGAATGTCCGACATCCACGCTCTCAGATCTGGATTGATGTATACAGCATCATCCAAATAAAATGTTCTTGTTTGCTGACATTTAACCAGTCTGTTTTGATTTGATGTGACACTGATCAAGATGAACACACTGACTCAACCGTGAACACACAACACTGCTGCCTGATAAACCAGACAGAGACATAGTATTGTACAAGTAAACTACAGACAAGACAAACGGGGTCACGAGGGGTCAGCGACATCATCATGTCAGTCAGCAGTCATAAGCTCTTATCCACTGATGTTACTGCAGCAGTGCAATTCATTCATCCTCACATAATCTGAACTGCTGAACCAAATGTTAAAAACAAAAAAACAATTCTCCTTTCAACTAACACTCTTTCACATTTTTATTTTAGCTGTTATCTAATGAACTTTTGCTTTCAAAGTAAGGCTTTTGTTTCTATGCTATGAAGCTCTGTGACCAAGACCAGACATGGCAAAAGTACACAAGTCTTTAATCAAGTAGAAGTACAGATGTTCTTGTTTTAAAAGACTGGTAAAAGTACTGACTGCACTTTATTACTCAAGTTAAAGTAAAGAAGTTTGGGCTCTGACATGTACTTAGGTAAAAAGTAGCTTTTACTATTACCTGTTTTTCGCTGGTAACTGGACCTCACATTATATTAATACAAATATCCACTATATAGAACACAAGCAAAGAAAAGATGATGATGATCAGGAATGTCTCTGTTATCAGTCATGTTTACATCACTGACTCCCTCTGTCTCACCCACCTTAACCCCAGACTTTTGTTGCCTTCTGACTTGTTCGTTAGCTTGTTAGCTTTGTAAACTATAGTCTACGTCTGTGGTGTGTGAGAGCCAAAAGATGATACACCAGTGGTCAATTGAAAAAGCTGCTCAATGACAAGAAAGTTTGATGGGCTGAAAACGGCGCAATAAGAAGAAATAATATTGATCATGTCACCAAATAGATTGAAACTGAAGTAACGAGCCTGTTTTGAAAATGTAACAAGTAGAAAGTACCGATATTTGTGTAAAAAGTAAAAAAAAATAAATAGTGAAGTAAAATACTGATACCAGAAACATCTACTTAAGTACAGTAACAAAGTATTTGTACTTCATTACTTCCCACCTCTGACCGAGACTCAGTCATATTCATTTCTTTTATCCTCCACATGGCTTGTGTCTGAAGCACATTTGACACATCCTCTTAATCTGCTCAGCCTCAGTAAGGCATCCTTCCTTATCAAGTGGGTTATAATTAAAGTGTAAAAAGGAAAACCAAAGAAAGATCTTGGCAACTCATGAACACAGGTTGCTTTTCCTTTCAATAGAAACACATCACAATTTGACCTTTACCAATGTGTCTGTCTTCTCCAGATGTTACTCTAAACTCAAACGAGTCCCTGGAATGGCACAATGTGGACCTAAGTGCTATAAGAACTCCAATCCTCTGACATTACGACATGCTAGCTTTGAAACAACACACACATACACCTCAGGTCTCAGAGATAATGCCAGCATGTGTGAGGCAGGAGCGCTCTCTTAGGACATACCAGGGAGCTGGCTTCACTGATAACCTGTGCTGTGTGTGTGTGTGTGTGTGTGTGTGTGTGTGTGTGTGTGTGTGTGTGTGTGTGTGTGTGTGTGTGTGTGTCTCAGTATTTGTCTTTATTTGTCTTGGTGAACAGTTTGATTTCTCAGAGGACCACACACATTCACCCTTGCTTTTTTTATTATTTGCTGCTGTGAACGGTTGCTGCATTGAAATCTCCAACTCTGCTCTATTTTCTCCATCAATCTTCCATTACACACAGAGTAGAGCTCTGCACATAAGATGATATATCTTATTAATGCTGTTTATTTGTAAAAATAATAATAATGAATAAAATCATAATGACTAATACACAATTAAAGGATTCATAAGTGAGATGTCATTTTAGACTAAAGTTCATTCATTCACAGTCTACCTAAGAAATCCCTCAATTCGTCAAAAAGCTCTAAAACCTGAAATAAGTGTGTAAGATATTCTTACCTGGTAGCTATTCCGTACAGATAAAGTATGTCAGTCACTTTTGGCCAGGTGGGAGCTGCAGTTTCTTCCAGTGAAAGGTTGAGAAATTGAGAAAATTGACAATGCTTTTCAAAATCCCAGAGACTGAAATTTAATTTGTGAGTTAATTCAAATATGATCTCAGTGACACTGTAAAAGCATTAACTGGTAAGTCAGCTATTTTGACTGGGCAAGATAACATTAACTACATTAAATTCTGAATATATACTGGTACTATTAATGTTGACAGGTGTGTACTGTTAAAAAAAAAAGTTAATCAGAAGTATTCATACAGCATTGTAATTGTATTTTATTTGGCTGTATAGCATTTTAACAATAACATGTACAGAAGAAAAATATATTAAAACAGAATTAACAGTATATAATACTAAAAGATCCCTCAAAACCCACCTTTCATGGGAAAAAAAATTTAATCTGTAGTTTGAAATAGCAAATATAAATGTTCTAAAGGGCAAAACATAACCGCACACACATACACACACTTGAAACTACAGTACCTACGCTCGATTACATGTGAATAACCCTACAACCCTAAAACATGGCCCTACACTGAAACTATAGTCATGATACCCCAGTATCAGTGCTGGCTTAAACACAAAAGGGAGATCTGATGTCAATCTAAACCACTAAACTACTTCAACGGCACACACACACACACACACACACACACACACATACACACACAAAGATTGATATGTGTGACCTCTCTGCCTTGCCCTCAGACAGGATCAGAGTCTCGTCTTGCAGGAGTTCCGTCTCTCCGTATCTGTTCATCTTAACATGCAGAGGTTCCTTTTTCTGCCGCTCTTATTTGGATTAATGACAGAGGTGGTAAATTACTCCAAACCCCAAACCCCCCTGGCTTGCTGGACACACGGTTTGAGGGAAGGAAAGGAAGCAATGCCACCTGCTACAGTAATTATCAGCTTAACAAAGACTGAAAGAGGTGTGTGTATGTGTTTGTGGGGTGTCAAATGCAGTGTCCAGTTTTCTACTCAGGTTTTTGAGCTTCCTCTGGATTGCTTTGGATTTGATTCTCACTTCCTTTTTTTTTATACCACGAGATAGCTGCGGCAGTGTTTTCTTTCTTATTCTTCCTCACATCTCACAGATCAAAAAGCGTGTCCTCTGGCTTGCTTACTAGCTGGATGCAGCCACTAGGGAAATTTTTCAAAGGCTGGAGTTTAGAAAGTGAATTTTCTTGGTGAACAACAAAACATAAAAGGCAGCCACGGTGGCAGATTAAACAGGCGCTGCTCTGGCTCAGCAGCTATCTCAATTGACCTATATAACATTTCTCCTAGACGTGCGGCTGCCTTTAAGGCTTTTCATTTCAACTGTTTAGGAAGATTTCCTTACGGGTGTCTTTCTGGCATTACTTTTGGAATGAAAAATGACGGTTTATGATTGTATACGAATATAATCAGTGGCATTTTGTGATGTGCAGTGAAAGCAGAGTCACTTTACGTTTAAGTTCAAGTTTACTTCTATATCACTTTTCACAGTGGACATTGTCTCGAAGCAGCTTTACAGAGTTTAGGAATTTACACATCACAAAGTGAATTATTTACTATTACCAGCACATCTTAAAGTGTCTTATGCCTTTTTGTCCCTCACAGCAGTTTGCCACAGTTTTCGTTTCACAATTTTGTCTATTAATGATCGACTTGTTAAACTTTGAACCATTTATAGTTACAGTTAATGATGACTGCAGGACTTCCAGTTATCACTTACTTTTCAGCAGCTACAAACAATCGTTCCTTCGTCAACCGCTCTATTTTTTTTTCTCTTAACAAGACCATAAAACACAGCTTTTCATGCTACAGAGAAAGCAGAAAATGTAAGTCAGGAAGACTTTAACGTAGTTAAACTCCTGACCTTTAAAGCCCTTGCACAGGAGACTGTCCACAAATATGAAATAAGCATGTACGTACAGGATGCTTTCCTTGTCATGCAATTTTTTTTTCATAAAAATAATTTTTTTGAAAATGTAGTCTTGTCCATCTAAATGAGTTGTTACAATAGTCATGATCAGGCCTTTGATTTCAATTACAGCAACATTTTTACAACATTTATATCACAGCACGCATATATATATATATATATATATATATATATATATATATATATATATATATATATATATATATATATATATATATATATATATATATATATATATATATGTGTGTGTGTGTGTGTGTGCTGTGATATGTACACACACAATAATGTATTGGACTTAGACCTCCAGAGACAGAACTGAAATAGAAGTCACTTCAATTATAAAGTATCTTTTGTTATTCAGGAAATGGAGGGTGATGACTAATTTAAAGTAAAAAGGTCAGGATTTAACCAATTTTATTTCAAACCCTATTTCTTTCTCTCTCTCTCTCACTCACACACACACTCTCTCACTCTTTCTTAGTCTTTCCCTCTCATGGACACACACACACACACACACACACACACAGACACACACACAAATACACATGCTTCATCATTAATTCACAAGACATCAGCTGCACCTCCCTCTCCAGAGCCGCTCTCCATATCTCCTCAGGTTATGCATATTTATATACGCACCAGCTCCGTTTCAGCACATGTCATGGTGGTGAATGTTTCTCTTTCTAATGAATGCGTTCTCATCTTTCCATTTCTCCTCTCTCTCTCTCTCTCTCTCTCTCTCTCTCTCTCTCTCTCTCTCTCTTTCTCTCTCTTTCTATATATCTCTTCACCCACACTGCTAGCATATCTGTATGAATTAGGGAAGCTCCTGGAGAAGAGAAAACACTGTTTGCACACATGTCAAAACAGAGTGGCAATATTCCAAACAGCTAACAAAGCTAAGCTAATTCCTCTCCTCCTCTTCCACTTGCTTTTTCTTCCACAAATGATGTTCCAATTTGATTGACTACAGTTCCAGAAAAGAACGATTGTTTTGTTCAATATTTCTGTGGATTTATCAGTTGGCTGAGGAGAGCAGGAAAACACACTCACACATATTGTATTGTTTCCTAAGGTGTGTGCTTCTGCCATCTAAGCCCACAGTGATCACATGTAAATGTTCTTGGGTGGATAATCTCAGACAGCATCCAGACGTGATAATGAGATTGATGATTAAGTTGAATGAAAATGCAAGGGCTTTGTGAATAAGTTGTGTTTGAGAAAACAAGGCAAGTGTAAAACCCGGAAATCGGACGAAAGCCTTTGAGTTCCTTCCTTTTTAGTATAAATAAGGAAGTGAGATTCCAGTTTACTCCCGATTCCGGGTCTTTCTCAACTGAACTCTTCACATGCCATTTATTATGTTACTTAGAGGACTTAATTGAATTCAACTCATATTATTCTGTAGCTATGCTTCTCAAAGTGGCATCCAGGAGCCAAAGCCAGGACTTATTAAAAAAGAATTTATTGCAGTGGTCGAAATCACAACTCACCATTATCAAAGTGATTAGGTTTTATTGAGTTATAGTCTAAAATAGGTCTAAAATAGGTCTATAAATATAGCCAATTGATTCTAATAATAATTTTAGATCAAATGTTAAGGAATAGCTCTATTTCACTGTATAAAAATAACACTAAACATTTAAATAATGAATCTAATATATGAATAGTAGAATTATATTCATAAAGCCTGTACTTTGTTGTTTTTACACTTAAATTTGGCCCCTGGCTGCAATAAAATTGAGAAACCTAAGTATGATGTTTGATTTGTGGAATAAAGAGGGTTATATTTGGGTTTGGTGATTATATTCAAGACGTTTTACCTCACCAGAAAGAAAGCAAAGATAACACATTTTCACATTTTTCTTTTTGTTGAATTGTACAACTAAACACTAGAATTAGTTTTTCTGTCCATATCAGAGAGACTCATAAACTTCATGTATGTGCACCCCTACAGTGGGCGCATCACATCTTACTGTTAATGGTAGCTTAAGGTTGACATTATTATTAAATATTAATACAGCTAGCCTTTTTTTTATGTTTTGCAGAATTTTATAATATACACAAATGATAGCAAGAATACAAATATACAGTGCAGCGAAAGGCAGAAATGTCACCCAGATGAGGATGGGTTCCCTTTTAAGTCTGGTTCCCCTTTAAATTTCTTTCAAATTCAAATTTTACATTTTATTTGTCACATTCACATTCATACAGAGTATAACATATAGTGAAATGCTTTTTTGACTGTCTGACTTGTAAACATGGAAGGAAATACAATATAAAGATAAAAATAAGAGTAAAGTAACATAAAGAATAAATAAAATAAAGTATAAAAGTATATTAAAATATAATCTGACTATAGAGTATAAAGGTTAAGGATATATATATATATATATATATATATATATATATATATATATATATATATATATATATATATATATATATATATATATATACTGTATATATATATATATATATATATATATATATATATATATATATATATATATATATATATATATATATATACTGTATACACATACATGAATTAAGCAGAAGGGACGGATGGATGAATATGTATGACAGATATAGACAGAAGTACAGATTATAGTGACCCAGTATGATTGTGAGTGTCATTAAAGTGTCCATGTGCTGATATAAAATTGTAAAAGTGAAATAGTATAAAGTGATGCTGTGCTAGTCCAGTCCAGAGTTAGAGCGGCTAGGTCCAGTGATCCACTAGTGCAAGTAATGCAAATAATATTGAGTGATTCTACATAATTGTAAATAATAGTTTAATAAGATTTCTCATAACACTTTAGGAAGTTTTCCCTTGCCACTGTCACCACTGGCTCACTAATCAGGGATAAACTTAGGAATAACTTAAAAACTAATTTATGAATTTAAAATGTATATTTGGAATATATTTATTTATGTTATGCTGCTTTGGGGCAATGTCCGTTGTTAAATGCGCTATATAAATAAAATTGAAATTGACTGGAATTAATCTATTATATGAATTATATTTCACATCCATATACAGCTATTTAATGTTGTGGTCTAATGTTACCTATAAACATGCCATCCACACCATATTTAATTTTTTTTACTCTCTTGAAATAAAAATTGCAAAAATATGCAGCTGTCATATTTCTAAGTGCTGACTTGTACTTTAAATGGAGGATCCACCAAACAAGTCATTGTATCAGCTATAATAAAAATAGTGGATTATTGTTAACCTGTGTTGAATTTTACTAATCACTATTAGCTGAGAGTTTAGGAAGTGAACTATTTTTTGCTGGAAAATAAGCCAGGAGAAATCAGCACAATTGTGCCTATTACAGTGTTGCTGTCACTGAAAAGTTACTTTCTTAAACATTGTTTGTTGTCAGTAAACGGAAAAAAATGTTAATCTTCTTCTGAACAGAATGAGGAATGTGGTGAACCGCTAGGCAGGGCTGAGGTTACTAAATCACTCTAAGATTTAAGAGAAGGAATTTAGATGGAGTCACCCTTTGCGTTTATGAGAGCACACAAGCCGACCTTTAGATATTTCCTTTGTTTTTGTTTTTTCCATTGCAAATGCCAGTCACATGGGTGAGCTTTTTATAGTTTCCTTTAAACCAAAATCTGAATTTATATTAAAGGCTCTTTAAGTTAATTACTATTTTATTAGCAGTAATCTTTTGCAAAAATACACAAAACAAGTCTGTCATCTCGATCCAATTTTGCCATGTATGACATTAGCTTACAACTGGCATCCAGTATTTTTTCAATATAATTGAGCTGAACATATAATGTTTACATTGTCAACATAGACATCAGGACAGGATCTACCTACACAAACTTGGAGGAATTAATAAATCAAATAGTTTTTTTCTTTTCTGTAAGGTTTGTATTAAATGTATTAACATTAACATGCCTTGGTTTTTCAGTGGTAACTTTGTGACATTCAAGTCGAATTAACAAAATCTGCAGGGCAGCCTTCAGGGGCAGCGAGTGCTTTTGTTCACTGCTAATCATTCCACATAAATGTAGTAAAGATCATTTGAGATATGCAGGAAGAAATCCTGTAAATGGGCTCTGCATTGTTGCTGCGCAATCACCGTCATTTCAGATATGGCTACTGTAGACCTTGTGAAATTACTCAGTCCCATTGTTCCAGGCTTCTATTCCTCTCAAGAGACATCACTTCACTTAAATGCACTGATGGAAAAGCCTACTCCAGACCCACTCTCTCTTCCTCTTTCTCACTCTCTCTCGTTCTCTCTAACACGCAAACACACACGTACTTCCCATGCTATTTGTAAAATGAGTGTAATTACCCATAGCGATTGGTCATAAACGAACGTGTCCCTTTGTTCCTGAAACATTACTAGGTTGAGATGGCAATTCTTAAATTGAAGTGCTCTTCCCAATCACATCAATGTATGTAGTGAGATTGGATTGTCATTTCTGTAAAGTCTGAGCTTTATTCTCCATTGCTGTGTTATCACTCGTGATTTATAGGGTCAGGTTTTCACCCCCCTTTTGAGTGCATTTCCAATCTCTAAAAGGAACAACATCTGCCAAGCAACTGAAAACAGGCCTTTTAACAGAGCGTACAATAGAAGTAGATTAGATGGTCCAGATGAGTTGTTGTGATGAGCGCACACTGAGTGCTGACTGCTGACTAAGGCATCTGTATTTCCTTCATACAGAAAAACAAAGGTCAGTGACCTAGGGTGAAACGTCACCACATAGGAAAACAGTAACAGAAGACCCAGGAGGTCAGGCACCTCTGTAAATCATCAACCACAAACCACAAGTATTTATTTCCTGACATTCTTATTTGGATATTTATTTCCTGTGACTTACAGGAAACTTTCAAATGAAATGTTAAATTTAAAAAAAATTGAATTGTTAAAAAGCTTTTTCCAGCTTGTATTGTTATTCTACATAGCATACAGGCAAATTCCTTCGATTCCAAAAACATTATCATGCATTCAAGTGTACCATGGAAAAATTGACTGTATAAGGAAATTAGCTGGCCCTCAGGCAATGATGGGATTTAAACTTATAAGCATCTGGTCATAGAAACGTAAACACTGAACTTAATCCTGCCCTCTTTTTTTAAAGAATGTTTTTCATTTTGGTTCATGTTAAATTTAAATCACCATTGTAGCCTGGAAGGTATTTAGACCAAATCCCTGACGGATTAGGCCATGTAGAGCAAATATTAAGCCAATATAGTAATGACATTATACTTTATGGCCTTTAATATTACACCAAGGAACAAATGAGATATTCTGCAAATGCAATTGTGTCCTATATGCTAATTAGGGGGGGACTGCTTAGTGTGCTTTTTCCTTCAGAAAGAAAATGCTACAACAATGTACATTTTATTACCATATTTTTTTGTATCTTTAATATAATGTATCCCTCATCTGAAAATGTCAAAAATTTTACTTAAAATAAATGTAAAGTGCATAATATGTAAAGTATGCATAGTAGTATGTCTTTAAAAGCAAAAGATAAACACTAAATGCAGAAAAGGAATAGAACAAATAGACAAAAACCTGTAAAGATTCATGCTTCTCACTGTCAGAAGGCATCCTATTTCTGTAAGCAGTGCACAACCGATTTATAATATATAGAAAAAGGACTACATGGTGGACATTCAAAAATCAAACCCAAAAGCAGGAGAATCCTTTACCGCATCCCCCCTTTCTCTACTCGAAGGACCCCTAGAGGCGAGAGCAGCGCGCGTGCCCGTGCTCGTGCCGATGCCCAGGCTGAACTGCTGGTAAACCGCACAGCACTGAGAGTCTGTTTCCCTCGGTTTACCTCCAACCTGTAATCTAAAACATAATTAGAGTGGTTCAGCACGCTGAATCAGGTGCACGAGATAGATGCAGGTTGGAGCTAAACTATAGAGGACAATCACAGCTCTGCAGGAGGAGGTTTAGATGTCTGTGCATTGCACAATAGTCGCTTATACACAATAGTGCTGCACAATAAGCCATGGGTAATCGGTATGTCGAGCCTGTTGAGGTGTTTTTGCATTGATATGCATTGCATTGTGGGGTCGGGGGAGTCTTGGGCATTGCTTGGCGCAAAGAATGCGCGCGGCAAAGCTCACTATTCTTTTTTTTCCCTCTCTCTCTCTCTCTCTCTCTCTCTCTCTCACTCTCTCTCTCTCTCTCTCAAGCTTTGCTTACTCTAGCCTCAAAGAACTTAATCAACTCGGCTGAAAGTGGTTTATTACGTGCAGGACTGATGGGATTTGCATACTGCTTGTGACTAAGGATCCTGTCTGAATCGATTTGTCAATCATGACTCATTGTTTGACCGTTGACAAATATTGGGAAGACAGTTGGCAAATACGTGTCTGAACATTGAGCAGTCTTTAATTACACTTCTGCCCCTGGTCTGTCTGATCTACTGCGTGACGATGTGGCAGCTGTCAGCCGGGAAGGTGGGTTTGTTGTTGGAAACGCGCCTGGCGCTCCTCAGTGTGCGTCTTCAGGCTATTAAGGTTTAGAAGAAGTCACCATTCAGGTCAATGTACCTGTTTGCAGCTGGCAACAAATAATTACTTTTAGGTGTTCTCTCAGTTTTTAGGACATTCTGTATCTTTCTAAACTTAACCATTGTTGCGTTATAATTGCACAACCGTGCGCTTTACTAGTTAATTATTATCTCGTACAAAAGTTCAGTGCGCTTATGCATGTTTTGGAATATAGACAATTTCTATATAGATGAACACCATATGATTTTCCAGAATGACAAAATACATACCTGTATAGATGTATTACAGCGCCACCAACCCACTCCAGGGGTGTCATGAATTGCTTAATTCCTCTTTTACCACTGCATTTTTCAACACTGACAATGATGTATGTATTAAAGAACAGCATGTGCATTTTATCCATTTAAAGTTACAGGTAACATTGTGGAACATCTGGGAAACAAGTTCCTGTCATGACTTACATTATTTTAGACAGTCAAATCCATGTAAACACACCAAAAAAAAAAATACAGCTTGTGCTGTTTCTAGGAAATTGGCTGACAGTTAGTTCATATATGATGATCAACACAAACAGGTAATGTAGGAATAAACAGTGTTGTGTAAACTCTTTCCTCTTTAGCTGTGAGCTTTGCCCATTGACAGATTAGCAAAAATTCAAACGAAATGCTCTGTATCTTCTGTTACAGATCACAAGTGCAAAAAAGTGTTGCGTTTTACACACTTTTTTCATGTCCCACATCATTCAGGTCTTAAAATGGCACTGCTTGAGCTATTTGAGATAGAGTGCAGTATGTGACTTTTTGTGTTAAACTGTCTCATCATGGCACAGAATGGGAGCAGATAGACGGTGGAAACAACTATGTCTATATCTGCTGTGTCTACCAGTGATGGCAGTTCTACAGTTTGTCTGTGTTGCCTCGTGATTCTGTTCTGTATATTTCAAGTTGCTTGTATTATAAGGTTCCCTCTAGGTGTTTCGAGATTTGGGATGTCAAAATTTTGACATTCCAGCTAGCAAATACCAAAAATACTCAAAATTTGCATCAGAGATGGTCAGGGAGTCAGCATCGGTGGATGTAATGGCAGATTTATATTATTTGACAATGCAACCAAACAGACACTTAAAACAATGAGCAAGAATCTGAGCTACAGGGCAAAATATACTCTAGACACAGAGCTGCTTAGAAATTAAGGCTGTTAAAAATGGGTGAAAGGAGTGACAAGTAAAAGTGATTAGGACTTTCTGATGTGCTGAGATTGATGGAAAATATATTTCAGCACTCTTTGAGTTATGCAATAACATTTACAGCTCAACAAAATCTAAATTATAGCAATTTACATGATTACAATTGTAAATAAAGAACACTTATAGACAGTAGCCAAACACAGATATGAATTTCTTGAATTATATACATTTTAGAGTGCTTGCAAAAAGTAATAAATAACTCCTGGAGAATGAAGCAATAAAGTTGTGGTTAAATGATTGAACAAAAAGGTCAAAACTGGGGTCAGAATTTTCACATAGGAAACTATGCATTGTGCAGTGAGAACAACCTGCATACTCCATATAAAACGATGAATGGCTCTACGGCTGTCACAATAGGAAGCACTTAAAGGTCTATACAAGTGTTTCCCCATTTCAAAGGCTTCTAAACTAGAACTGTTTCTTTAAGCCTTTTTTTTTTTTATTAAACCATAAAAGGAAATCCACCTACTGAAGAAATCTTTTTGTTTATGACAGTACATCATGTGAGAATGTTCATGCCATTTCCATGAAGTAGCCTACAGTCTATTCATATCTGAAGTTAATAAGCAGGTCTTGTTGAACCAACTTTTCCTGTGGATCCAGGCTACTTCTGTGCAGACTTATGTAGTAAATAATCTCATGGATTATGTATGGATGTATAAACAATTAGAAGAGATTTTGTAGTGAATATCAGGAACATACTTACCTTCATCCGGGTGGACATTCAGTGCCACCCAGATAAGGATGGGTTCCCTTTTGAGTCTGGTTCCATGTCAGGGAATTTCTTCTTGCACTTTTACCACTGGCTTGTTCAATAGGGATACATTAATATGTACTAATGTATAAATTCATATTTTAGAACCTATTTCATTTTTCTGCTTGGGAGAATGTCTGTGGTTAAAAGCGCTCTACAGACAAAACTGAACTGAACGCATTACGCCACCTGTGGTAATTATGATTATGGTCACCTGTGATGATGTTGGTGTATTCTACTCTTTTGGCACGAGCAGGACTTGGACGTAGCCCATGTCTTCTATCTCTCTGTGTTTATAAAAACAGTGTGTGTGTGTGTGTGTGTGTGTGTGTGTGTGTGTGTGTGTGTGTGTGTGTGTGTGTGTGTGTGTGTGTGTGTGTGTAAGAGAGAGTCAGTCACAGGGACATGACAAGCTTATAAACACCGACTCGGACCCAGAGATCTGCTGAGTGTTGTGTTTGCTGGGTTTTTGGAGCGGATGGAAGCGCTTTCCTGGGATTTAGCTCCTGCGATCAGAGGACCACATTTATGGGATTTTTAAGGATATAGCAAAGGCAAGTTGTTATTGATTTACTGCAAATGAATGGGCTGTCGGATAATACCGGGTAGTGAGGTAGGAAATAACACCGGTTTGCCGTGATTGTGGATGGACGCGTTCTCTGTTAGTGCTCCAGCTCTTTATGTTCTTCTCATACACCAGCATATAAACCCCTCCAACACGACGGTATGTGTGCGTGCGCGTGTATTGTCGTACATCGTCCCTTTTTGTCCACAGTTGGTATTTTAGGAAAGCCCTCACCTAGAGGAGTGTCGAGGAGAATCTAGGTCTGTTGCGCTTGTCTAAAAATACCAGCGTCTCCGTGCGTAAATTCCAAATAGCGCATCAGAAAACGAGAAAACGACGACTTGTGGCTCTGTGAAGATGGAAAAGGGTGGAAAGGATTTTGTTCACTCGATGCATAAAATTTAACCATGTAGCTGCATTTCACAGGCACTTTTGCGTAGAATGCATGCAGGAGGATCTGGAGTGCGAGTGAAAAATGCGTCTAGGATTCACAGCATCACTTAGTTGTGATTGGAGTGAAATTTCTTTCTTATCCTCTCTATACACCATAGTGATAGGCAAGGCAGCCGGGCACTGTCTTATATAGTCCGTGTATACACACACACACACACACACACACACACACACACACACACACACACACTCACAGAGAGAGAGAGAGAGAGAGAGAGAGAGAGAGAGAGAGAGAGAGAAAGAGAGAGAGAGAGAGAGAGAGAGAGAGATGGGAAGGGGGGATCCATAAGGGTGGGCTTTGCATATTTCTAATGAAACCAATGAGAATGCCCAGATCCGAGCAGCAGGGCGAGGGCAGAAGAAAAGCGACTGCAGTTTAGAAGGGGTGTGTGTATATGTGAGTATGTGTGTCTTGTGTCTTGTGTGTGTGTGTGTGTGTGTGTGTGTGTGTGTGTGTGTGTGTGTGTGTATCAGTCGGCTTTAAGACGCTGTCATTGCAGTGCAGTGTGCCAGATGTGTGTGTCACTAGCTCGCCTCTGGTCAGATAGTTAAGGACTGGGTGTATAGCGCGCGGAGGTTCTCGCATCGTCCGGACGCATTTCGAACCCGCTTTCACAGGCGTCGACCGGGTGCGCGCACTTTTTCCTTCTCTCTCTTTCTTTCTCTCTCTCTCTCTATCTGTGAACGGGGGATTTACGCTCATCATTGGAGAGGTCGCCGTGTGTGCTGTTGTTGAACAGGCTCTCGTTTCTCTCTGCTGAAGGAAATGGCAAGTCGGGAAAGGGAGAGAGGCGCGCGCCGGCTCGACAGCGCAGGAAACCGGAGCTGAACGCACGCGCGCCGGGCGCCCTGTCTCCTGTCTGGCTCCTCAATCCGCTTCTCCTGCATTATTATTATTATTATTTTTTTATTATTATTTTATTTAAATTTCTTTTTTTTTCCTTCCATCAGAACGACGCTCCAGCGAGCGGATTTTTTTTTAATCACAGAGGATTCTTCTTACTTGCATTTTTTTTTGTAAGTGTTTTTCTTTCTTCATTATTTCCAAAAACAACCACAAGGACGCGAGGATGCATGTTGGATTAGCGCTGATCCTCTTAACGGGAATCTTTGTCAAAGCAAGAGCCATCAAGCCTGGTAAGTGACACCCGATCATGCGTGTTTATTTATGCGCAGTGTTTGGGTTATGGAGGATTTCGAGGGATTAGACTGTGAAAACTGCGGGATGTTGAAGAAAGGTGTGTTTTTTTAAGAGAAGGATCGGAGCTGCTCACCTGTCCGACACACTGCCCAACTTTCATTAAATATATTCCTCCATCAGGCGCATCTTAAAAACAGCGAGCGCGCAAAATCGAGCTTGAGGTTCAGGAGGTTTTAGATCTTCTGATTAGATACAAACTCAGCGATCGGTTATAAACACCGAGATCAGTTTTGAACCCCGTGATTAGTTTTTTAACTTTGTGATCAGCTATGAACACCGAGATCGGTTATAAACACCGAGATCACTTATAAACACGAGATCAGTTATAAACACCAAGATCAGTTATAAACACCAAGATCAGTTATAAACACGGAGAACAGCTTTGAACCCCGTGATTAGTTTTTTAACTTTGTGATCAGCTATGAACACCGACATCGGTTATAAACACCGAGATCACTTATAAACACCGAGATCAGTTATAAACACCAAGATCAGTTATAAACACCGAGATCAGTTATAAACACCGAGATCAGCTATAAACCTCGTGATCAGTTTTAAACAATGATCTGTTCTAAAGCCCTGTGACCAGTTTTACAAAAAACAAGATCAGCTATAAACACCGTGATCAGTTTTTAATACCGTGATCAGAACACACGGATCAGCAATTAACACAGGATCTGTTCTGAAAACTTTGATCTGTTCTAAACCCGTGATTTTTTTTTTTCATCATGATAAGTCGGGGAACCCCGTGATCTGTTCTGAACACCGTGATCAATTTTGAATCCTGTGATCAGACATAAACACCGGGATCTGTTCCGAACACCGAGATCAATTTTGTATCCTGTGATCAGACGTAAACACTGGGATCTGTTCTGAACACCGTGATCAGTTCTGAATCCTGTGATCAGACATAAACACTGGGATCTGTTCCAAACACAGTGATCAGTTTTGAATCCTGTGAACAGACATAAACACCGGGATCTGTTCTGTGATCAGTTATAAACCGTAAATTTAATTCAACGTCAGCGTTATTTGTGTTTCTTTTAACAATAGACATTGTCCCCTAAAGCAGCTTCACAGCGTCTAATCTTAAAACTACTCTAAATCCTTAACCATAATTCCATCGCAGCTTCTTCCTTTCACGTCCAATGAACATTTCCACAAATTGTAATGTATATATATGTTTCTCACACAGACTCGGGGACTTTTTTGTTGTTCTGTTTTGCAAAAAAAAATTTTTTGATTACTTCTAGTCACTACTTAGTAGTTTAGTAGTAACAGAAACGACCGAACAAACAACAAATTCCGTGTAGTTAGATGGATTATTAGTTATTTCTGGTTGAAAATCCCGCATTACAGACTGTAGGATCCTGTTAGTTCATCTTCAGCTTGCTAAAAGTTATTCTAGTTCATTTTATCTCCAAGTGAAAAAGACAAAGTGAACAGAAATACAATAAAAATTTGTCCAAATGTAATCTAACAGGGAAAGATATACAGGATAATAATAATAATAATAATAATAATAATAATAATAATAATAATAATAATAATAATAATAATAATAATAATAATAAAAATAAAGCATACGCTCCATATTTACAATGTATTGTATATTTTATATATATATATATATATATATATATATATATATATATATATATATATATATATATATATATATATATATATATATATATATATATGTTTGGTAGCTGTCGTTTTTCTTAAACATCTGCTTTGGTTTTGCAGATGTTTTTAAGAATTATGTGTGGCCTTGTTCATTCAAACAGTGGGAAAAAAACCACAAACAAGAAATAAAATAGATTAAAACACTAAAAGTGTTTCTCGTCACTTGAAGTGGAGACGTATTTATGATATAAAAAAAAAGTGTTGTTTTATTTGACCTTGTTTATGTTTGTTTGTTTGTATGCTGAAATGCATTTGTACTATTTGGATCATTAACGAAAGAGCGCTTTTCTCTTCTATTAACTGTTCCTACTGATTTTATTAGTCGATTTCGGTTTCCTCCACGTGTTGGGTATTGTGTCGACTTTTCACCGTGTTTCTCAGTTTTAGACCAATGTGGGGGAAACATCCGGATCACCAGTGCCAGCTACCTGACCTCCCCGGGCTACCCAGCCTCATACCTGCCGTCGCAGAGGTGTGTGTGGGTGATCTCAGCTCCAGCACCGCACCAGCGCATCCTCATCAACTTCAACCCTCACTTCGACCTGGAGGACCGCGAGTGCAAGTGAGTGTGTTTGTGTGTGTGTGTGTGTGTGTGCTTGCGCTCGTGCGCCTCCGCCTGCTCGCATGTGTGTATATTTGCGCAGTGAAAGGGCGCCACCTAGCGACCGCTTCTCCTCACGGCCCCGTGGCTGCTCTATACACTAAAGTGTTTCCTGGCTTATTGATTTTGGCTGCTGTGTGTTCAGTAGATGAGTGGTGCATATTAGTTTTGGATGGATTTAATGCTGTCGATCTGTGATGAAGTCTCGGATAAGTGCTTTTACTCTGCTCTTATACAAGTTCAATGATTTTTTGCAGCTATGAAATGCTGTTTGTTTTTGCCGAGCAATTTAGCAAAGATAAAGAAAGAAAGAAAGAAAGAAAGAAAGAAAGAAAGAAAGAAAGAAAGAAAGAAAGAAAGAAAGAAAGAAAGAAAGAAAGAAAGAAAGAAAACACTGCTTTATAAAAAAAAAACGTTCTTTTTTTTTTTTCCAAGCGCCAATTGCATCTTGATGAAGTGCTTGTGTGACTAAAGAGAGCTGAACGCTATCAGTAACGCGAGAGTCACGCTGTAGTCTTTGCTTAGGCGTGCCGCTCTGTCACTCCGTAAATCTTGCTTTCTCTCACTCTCTTCTCCTTTGCTTCCTTTGTTTGAGCCAGAGGGTTCGACTGGAGAGTGGCATTTGAGGACTGTCACCATGTGCTTGTCTCTGTTGCACCGTCCTCTCCACCCAGATAGTCTTCCGCTCTAAGCCTTTTGTGTCCACAGAAAACCTTGTATTAATGGCACCCTTTATCAGAATCGTTACCTTTTTACAGCCCTGAACCTACAGAGATTTACAGCTTCTGATGACCCAGGGTTGTCTGTTCAAAAGGGGATCGTTTCTTCTCTGGGGTCATGTTTCCCTACCCAGAGACACACACACACACACACACACACACACACACACACACACACACACACACACACACACAGACAGTCTTTTAAATGTGAGCTTCTTGTATAGATTGGAGTGAAAAAGGACACATGGTCAAGAGACAATGCTCCCCTAAGCTGCCTAATGAAATTATCCAAGAATGAGTTTCCTCTGTTTGAATATGCTGAGTAAAAGAAACAGTGCTGGAGGCAGTAAGTGGAAAAAAAATGCATTCTGTTCTCAGTTTGGAAAAGATTTTAGACAGCAGCCTTGAGCAATTCCATGCAGTCTACAATAAGCCATTACTGATATTTATGCTTGATCAAATTTGCTACTTGTATACACCCTTGCCTAAAACTGTTGTACATTAATTTGTTTGTTACTCCATTTTTTCTGTGAGTGGATGTTATCGCTAGCTGTACATGCCCTTTCACCGAGCGCCCTCATTACATTTAGAGAAAGGCATAGTGTTTTCTTAGTCATTTGTTCAGTCGTGGCATGTAAACCGTAGTATTAAAGAATATCGTTGGAATGAGGTCTGTGAAATGTAATTAGCTTACACCCTGTCGTTTTGAAGAACATCTCGCCAACTGTGCATCTTTCACCATTTTCTAAACATCTGTGGTCTTATAGTTGATTTGCAAGATGAAAGGCCAAAGTTTAGTTGGGTTTCAGTTCTGCTTGGACGATCTCACCTTCTAAGTAGAAAGGGAATTGCAAATTAGTGTCTTTTCCCACTTAGGAGAGCCACAGATGGAGACATCTATTTTTTCACTAATGCAATTTCAAGTAGAGATGGGCATCTGTTTGGTGGGTCTGGTGTCTGCAGATTAGGGATTGTTTTCTTGACTTTTGCTTTCAGCTGAACACACATTACGAGACCTCGCATGACGGAAACCGTTGATGTCCAAAATGGATTTCTTATCAGATGGAAGCTATAGAGTGAGTTGTTGCAGTGATGTAATTAGCAGCATATGGAACACACATGTTCCTGGTGTTCATGATATGTCCACTATCAACAAAGCAAACAAGAAAAGCTGTAGAACCAGTGATAAAACCTGTGCGTAAGACAAAGTGAGAGAGAGAGAGAGAGAGAGAGAGAGAGAGAGAGAGAGAGAGAGAGAGAGAGAGAGAGAGAGAGAGAGACCCAGAGTGCACTCCGTCAAAAAGATAAGCACTTAAGTGGCTCTCGAAGATGGATCGTTCTTTTTTTCATGTTTGTATTCCTTGTCTTTTCTAAGAACATGCACACCCATGAAGTTTGTGGAGAAAGCTGATCCATAGAGACAAATATTTGAACTGTAGTCTTTTCACAGCGGTGAGCTGCCACCCACATGCCTGCCTGAGTGAGCAGGTTTCCTCTTAGTCTCCTCTGGGGGGGTTTATGCATGTGTTCAGACCTGCCGATTTTAAGCCAATTCTACTGCAACAATTTTGTCTGACGACCTCCCCAACCAACACACACACACACACACACACACACACACACACACACACACACACACACACACACACACACATACACTTGCGGACTCCAGAAGGACGCGGTTTGAATGCAAAGCTTTCACTCGAACGCCCATGGGAGATGTGAGACAGCTTTGCTGGTTCTGTCAGACTGGGACCTTCAGTATCAGGCTGAGAAATAGCTCTTGGCAAGCACAGCAGGTCTATTAAAGCTGGTCGAGTGTCTCTGAGGCTTGGCTCTTGGCACGCTGCATGGTTGTATCTTGTTTTTGTGTCTGTCGTGTCAAAAGCAGTATTCTCCAGGTTCACGCAAGACACGTCATGGATCACTGATGTGTGCAGATTTGCTGACCAGCTGCAATTTTGACATGTTCTGTTTGCACTTTCAGGCACCTGCTTTTAAGAAATGAGGGGACACAATTAGAGAGAGATGAATGAAAGAAGGGGAACGAATCAGGAACGAAAGTAGCGTATGCAGCAGAACATGTCTAAAAATCTGGATTTTTCCAACTGGCAGTTGAGCTTTGTGAGTGTGTGTCCATGTGGGTGCTGGGCGGGGGTGAGTAATATTCAGGGAATGCACGCTTTAGAACAGCCCATTGTAGAAGAAGTCATTAAATGTCTCCTTTCCTCTTAGTGTTTCTGAAGTTCCTGAGACCCCCTGTTGCTCAGCAGAAACCTAACACTCTGAAGCGCAGTCTTTTCTCTGTAACAGGGCCTTGGCTTCTACGCTGTCCTGCTGGTTCAGCCCACAGAGCAGCACACACCCCGCTGGCAAAGCAAACGCCCTCCACTCGGCTCACACACAACACACATCCTGCCACTTGGCTGATGGAGAGGAGGCTGGGATGTGGCACGGCTTTGATTTACAGAGCCCTGGATAATGTAGGGAGATGAATTTAAATGAAACATAGGCCACAGGTTGCTGTAGGCTACAAACCTCCCGCTGTGGATGGGAATCAGTTGGAAGAAATGCGTATAGAGTTTTGTTTGCATGTGTGTCAAAGAAAAGCTCCTTCAGGCTCTGCAACAATTCTCATAGCTCTGTGAAAAAACTTCGATTCTTAATGACATGATAGGGATACATCCGAAGTCTTGTCCTTGCCTGATCGAAACCAAGCCTCTGCCTTACCCCTTAGCATGAAGGAATAAACTTGCTTTTTCAATTTAATAATTTAATTAAATTTATTTATTTTCCACCCAGACATGTCCCACACGACCATGTTACATAGACCTGAGCAATATGATGATAGCAGTGTATATGTGCAAACCTATTATAGTGTTTAAATCATTAAATGCTTTAGATCTTAATCTTTGACAGCCTTAAAACCCCTGCCGTGTTGCCAGAACTCGCTTTCTCAACTCTTTCACGCTCTTGCGCAACCGAGAGCAATCTGGACAGCGTGCTCGTTCATAAGTGGTTGTCACGGTGGTAGAACTAAAGAAGACAGGAATGCAGTGTGTCTCTTTCATCCTGCGCTGACTGGGCTTTATTTTTTTTTAAATACAGGGAATGCTCTGACCTCAGGCCCACGGAGGAGGACTGGGCTGACAGCAATTGTTTCTGATACTTCTAGCTCGGGTTAACAAGCGTAAGCTGTGTAGAGTATCAGGGAAGCTGTGGGATCAAACGCAGGAAGGATTGCGCTGCGTCTGTTTCAGAGCAGCTGGTGGGACGGGGAGAGCAGCTTTCGCCTTGTTTTAGGGAACTAAAACAGGCAGAAGGTTTGAATGCAGCCTCCTGAAGACATGCTACAGTTGTTTGTTCCTATAACAGCGAGCACGCAGCGTGAAGCTGAAGTGTTGGTCGGCTAAATTCGATTGTGCAGCGGGGTGAAAGCAAATTATTAGGCGGTGGGCGGTTGGCAAAGGCGCTCGCTATAGCTATGTCTTTTTCGTTATTGGTCCCAAATCAGATTTATGAGAGCACACATACGCTCACTCATGCACACAACACAGCTGAAGAGGGGAAATCCGCAGAATAATTGCGGTTCTGTTTTAAAGTCATGTGTTTCGATAAAGTGAATAGGCCACATTCTGTCTCTCTTCCTTTTCCCCCTGCCCTCCTTTTCTCCTTACACAGCTCCCCTCCAAGTAGGACAAAGTCCTCTGGTTAATGAAAAGGATTAAAGTGCACTCTGTGTGTGTGTGTGTGTGTGTGTGTGTGTGTGTGTGTGTGTGTGTGTGTGTGTGTGTGTGTGTGTTTGGACTGGGGTAGCTAGCAGTGAAGTGGTTCACCTTGGCTGCGTGTCGGAAGGACAGGCTGATTGAAAAGTGCTCTCTGTCTGCGACATCTGCCGTCCTCCCTGCTGCTCTGTCAGGCTTGATTCATGTGCGCCTCTCTCTCTCCCTCTTGCCATTTCGCTGCTCAGCGTGAGCGGATCCGAGAGCTTGAAAAGAGGAAAGAGGCATGGGAGGTGCGGATAAGAAAGAGTGAAAAGTGTTCAATGGAATATTTAAGGAAAAGTGAAAAGGGGAGGGTGTGGCTGCGAAATGTGCCGGGGGCGGGGTGGGTGAGAAAAAACACAGCAGCCAAAGTCCTGGTTATTAGTATGCATATTAGAAATAAAGACAAAACAAAGAAAGTGAGAAAGGAGGAGTGGAAAAACAGACCGTTGTGCATTTAGGGTGTGACGGAGAAACGAGCGTGATGAATTCACGAGGATGAAAAGAATAACAGTCGTTTATAAAATATGATGCGACTCCACGTTCCCCTTCCCAGCTCTGTTAAAACTCATAAATCTCATTCCTGAAGTTTTTCAGAAATATTATAAAAATTCAGGAATAAAATATTTAAAGAACGTGGGGAGCTTTTTAAAGGAGAGTTTTGGCTTACACTACTCAGTTCTCTAAAGTTTCCGCCAAAAACGAGTCGGACATTCCGTGTCCCAGACTTAAGCTATTCAAACTTAGTGATTCCTGCTGCTTATTCGATTTTCAATCCCTTGCTGGCTCATCAAAAAAAAAAATGAGCGTTGCAAATTTACATGATTAAAGAACAACTAATCCCTCAGCTCAATCTAGGCCTTACTTGTTCTTCCTGCTTTTGAGATAACAAGGGATATCGATGTTAAACCTGTAATTTAATTCTATGTCCTGTTCAAGAAGCAAAGCCTCTGAGCTCATCTTGATAGCATGTAGGTTTATTAGCAACAGGTTTTTCCTTCTGCCATCCATCTCTATGCGCAAATTTTTAGTTGGTCTCTTGGCGAGGATGACTCCAGACGAAAAATTAATGAGGTGTAATTACGATGCATGAAGCGTTGAGTCATTGAAGCTGACTAAGAAGACCCAGAGCTCCCTAGTGCTTAATGCTTCTTCACCCCTACACTAGGTCAGAGGGGCTCTATGTGTCGGACGTTAATTGATGTTGGCCTATAGGAGTGCTATCACGTCATGTTTAGTTTGCCGTCAGGATTGCAAAAGACCCTTTGGGTTTGATTGATGAGGTTCAGTAATGCGATTACCATATCAAGACCAATATTTGGCTTGTGTTTTCAGGTTCACAATGGGATAGAGAAAGGTCTTGAAGACAAAAATGTATGTAGTGCTTTATTTTTGATATAGAAGGACTTTCACTTACCTTTCTCTGTGTGCAACCGTATTTTCACCTATCCTTCGCTTGGGCTGTCCATCTTTATTTTTCCCCTCCCACATTCAGCGGTTGAGTCTGACAACCCTCGACAGACAGTGATGGATGTTTCTAAGGGTCCATCTGATGAAGTCTCTATATAGGCTCTTTGCTCAGACCTCTCAAACACTTAATTTGCTCTTTTCTTTCAGCGCTCACTCTTTTTTTTTTCATTGGGAGGGGGTGGCTGTGAGCAAAGGGTAAAAATGAAGCCACACTGAAAGTCAAGCCCCAAGGTGGGATGCTAGTGTTCTCATATCACGGCTCTTCTTGTCTTTTTTCCGCTTCTTTTCTCTTCTCTGGTACATCTGCCAGTCCTGCTGAGAAGGCTACACTCATTAGCACTCGCGAAGCCTCCAAGTTGGCAAAGCACATGAGGGATTGGAAATACAATAGGTCGTTTTGCCCTCCAAAATTTGGCACCAGGTTTGGCACCAGCCCATTGATTAAATGGCGTCTTATCGAGCCACACACGTATATTCTGTATGTATGTATGTATGTATGAATGATGTATGTGTGTGTGTGTGTGTGTGTGTGTGTGTGTGTGTGTGTGTGTGTGTGTGTGTGTGTGTGTATATATATATATATATATATATATATATATATATATATATATTATTTTTTTTTTTGCACACACACATTCACACATTGAGCAGAGCACACCAGTTGCAGCGGATATGAAGCAGCTCTTGGCACCTGACACACTCAGCAAGGCTGCACTTCACTATCATTCCAAGCCTGGATGAATTCCTCATACTGGATACTGAAAATAGAGAGGAAAGAAGAATAACACAGAGAAAATGAAAAAAAAAAGCCTATTATTCACAGCACTGGACACTGAAAACAAAAAATTCTAATTTAACATTGCCCATTGTTCTCTCTTCCTTTCTTAGTGTCAAATAATCAAACTTCTAAAGGAAACGTTATGTAAACGCATGTTTACATACTAGGGTTTTATTTTTTAAGGATGTTGAGTTTTATTTAACGGAGGGTGGAAAAGTAAGGTGTAGGTCCGTCTCTTTATGCATCTCTTTGCCTCATTAGACATTTGATCTTTGTAAGAATATATTTAGTTGCAGTAGTAGTCTTTTGCTTCACGCAGTACACTTTAATAGTAGATTATCAAAGAACCCCACTTCTCACCATATCATTTGTGATGGTCCAACGGACTTTGTTGTGTTGTCCTCAACATTCTGCTTTGATGTGGAAATCAACTCGGGGATTAATTTTTAAATGTGAATGGAGTTAAATTATTTAAAATGATTTCAAAAACAAAAATGTTTGAAAAAGAGTGTGTCATGTTAACAAGCGAGATTATGTCATTTGGTATAGTCTTCTTAAGCCATTGGTCTTTTGCACGTATGCATGTTTGTGTGTGTGTGTGTGTGTGTGTGTGTGTGTGTGTGTGTGTGTGTGTGTGTGGGTGTAGGTCATTATGCCCTGGGCCCCGGAATTAGGCCTGACACTATCCTGTGCTTGTAAGTTATGATAGTGACCCGGTCAAAGTCACAAAGTCAGAACACTGCCCCAGTCCACCCTCGCTGAATGACTGATCCCTGAGGAAGAGGTGTGGATGGAGGGTTCATGATGAAAGAAGAGACATTCAAGTATACGTCTGTTAATTGAATAAGTGCCATGTGGTTTAAACGCTTACACCACCCTCTCCCTCCCATAGCCATCCATTCTGTATAGAGATGAAAAAAATGTGAGAAAATAGTGACTGAATTAATGAGTGAAAGTAGGCTCAGAGAGGAACAGGACACCAACCCACCCACAGCCTTAGGGTTATCCCTACGTTTTTATTCATTAACCAAACACACACTCTTTCTGTTCCTCTTGTTTTCTCTTTCGCTTTCTTTGCCCCTTTCCCCTCACCCTGAATCTTACCTCTGGTTGACCTCCTCTATTTCTCGCTGACATTATTCACTCCAGTGCTCAGAGCTGACTGGGCAGGGATGCGCACAGAATAAATGGATGTTATGATGTTATTATTTACTTGCTTTTTTATGGGGTCTCTGTCCCTGGATGTTATACATGATACATAAAAGTCTATAGTCTTGGCTTTACGGTCTTGTATTTGTTTGATCTGAAACAGCCTCTTTATTTAATCTGTAGCTGAACATCATGCATTTCATTGACAACCATTTCTGCATGCTGTATTGTTACATCCTGGAAATACAATGGACATAATTGGGATAATATTTCAACAAGTTATACAACATAGTTCTGTAAAAAGGGGAAATATCAATACAGTTTATAAATTATTATCAAACGATTAAAAAAATAGAGGATAGGTTGGTATGAAACCCTTTAAATTAGTTCTGGTGCCATCAGAAGTCACATAATTAGAAGAAAAGAGTCCAACTGTGTTCAATTAAAGGCTCCTAGAGTTTGTTAGAGCATACCTAAACAAACATCATCAGCGTTTGTTTATAAAGACATTCCAAACTTGAAGATCCTGTGGCGCATCATTACATCCATGATCACAGAAAAATTGAAATGTTCATGGGAGTGAATACTTATGCAAAGCTTTGGACTGGATGTCTCAATTAGTTTCACAATTTATTTATTTATTTTTTTCATTTCTTGAAATTAGTTAAACAATCATTTAAACACAATTATATTAATAAGTCTCTGAATACTTTCTGTGCTGCTGAATGGTCAGTGTGACTTGATTATGTTTTACTGACCCTTTTTCGCTTCCTGAATCACCCTCCCTCTGGGTCTACATCTCCACTGGCATGCTGTGAAAGCAGGTTCTGACCACAAACAAGTAGGCCTGTAGAGAAGCTCTGTGTGTTCAGCCTGGGGCTGGGTGTTGCCATAGGGAAGGGGATCCCTGCCTCTGTATCTCCTGCATTTCCTCTTCCTAATAGTGTTTTACATTTGCCTTCAGTGCAACAACAACACCCTTGTTTAGAGCTCTGTACATGGCCTGGATATAACCCTTCTTTTCTATGTCATGTCAGGCCAAATAAGTTCTTACAAGACTAGACTAGAGTTGCTTGTATAAGTCTTGTATTGACACTGTCGATGTCATTTATTGTCTAAATCATAGTGGATATTTTGTTTACATATACCACAATATAAATAACTTTTTTTCAATATAATGACAAAGATTTTAAAACAAAAACTGCGATAACTTCCAGTCAACTTTCGATCATAATTTATAGTGAAAGCAATATCCCTTTGTCATTTATAGCATGCTGGAAACATGACGCAGATTTCCCACCGCTTGATTTTTTTTATAAAAAAATGGGTTCACAAGTGGACACACATCTCTAACGCTAACATTTTATCCTAATAATCCTAATGAATCCAATATTATTGTATAAAAGCGTGTGGTGTTGTGGCGGACTGTAACACACAGGTTAAGGCTGTAGCTGATCTTGTCCCGTTTCTCATCATATCCTGCTTTTAAGTGACAGATTGATGTTTATCCCGTTCTGCTCGGGGGTAGATGACGGGACTTCCTTGAGCTTTGGCAGCTGTTTGTGTGTTTGTGTGTGTGTGTGTGTGTGTGTGTGTGTGTGTGTGTGTGTGTAGCTATCAGCAAAGCCACTTGAAGTAATGTGATCTTAAAATCTCCCATTCTGTGCTCATTCTCTAAAATGTATTTTCTTTTAAATGTAAATGTAAAGCCGTTCTATTCCCCAGCGGTGCTGCTAATTAATGGTTCAGGCTCTTTTTAAAGGTATGAATGTGCGACGTAATGGCAAAAGAGTGCACTTTATGGTCTAATATTCCATCTGTGATTCCTAAAAAGTGGTGCAGCAGGTTTTCTGTATTTCAGGAAAGAACACTAGAATACTGGGTTGGAAATCTATCTCTTGACCCCCATAGTACTCTCCTTTATTAATTTAGTGTGATAATCCTCTATGTTTTTTTCATAGATGTGATATAAATGAGCACAGACAGAGCCAGTGTTGTGGTACCGTCACATTATAGAGTGAAACCCTTTCAGCAAATCCGTTTCTGTCTATCCCTGCCTTTTTCGTCTGCTTTGTCGTGTCACTCATTTCTTAAGAAAAGGTCCTTCTGTGCAGTATTTAGGCTCATAATTACCCATTAATACTTAAACTTCATTAATATGATTGTTGCAAATCGGAGGATCTCTGTAAAGTGTAATTAGGTAGGTAATGAAAGCAGGCATGCTGAATCCATCAATGCTAATCATAATTGCTGTTTATGTAGGCATGGGGTGCAGTCTGCTGTGCTGCGGCTGAAAAAAAATAAACTCGCTCTAAAAATATGTTTGAGGCCAGAAGAGCCATTGGGCCTCTCTGCAGCTGTGCCTTTTTTTCGCTTGAGTAATATTAAAGTTACATGGCTGTGATAAGCGTGGAACCACTTTAAGTATCTTCACCCCTCTTTAGCACACACACACTCTTTTGGCTGCCCACTGAATGCTTTGTACTCGGTTTTAGAAATTGGGAAAGTGCTATGCAGCCCGGCGATCTCTTGGGAAAACATTAAAAAGCATAAAAATACAACCGACTACATCAGTGTGGACCTTAAACGAGCGGCCAGCATGTTACTTATTGCAAAGGACACCTTCGAACTTTTGAAAAGCAGTTCGAGTTGGTCATCGAAGTCCCCTGTGCAGTGGCAGATGGAGATAGCTGTAGTTAATCACGCTGTCAGGCATCATTCTCCCAGGTGCAGTGATGTCCCATCACTCCACTTCATGTCCATCACAGTAACATGGGGACAGACAGCTGTGAGTTCCTTATTGAGCTAACCCGAGTGTTTTAGAGCTTTTGGACAGATTGGTCAGAAAATGCTGATAAATGTTCTGTAACATCAGCTCTGACATTTTTGCCCTCGTTCTAATACTGTATTATTCTTCTTGTGGCAGCAGACCATTGATAGGGACTTGCACATGGACGATCCACATAACATAAATCTAAAATCATTTTTGGGGTTATTTAAAAAAGAATAATCCTGTAATGATTGAAATGGCATTCTGTAATGGGACATCCAGTGACTGCACTTTGCAAATGTCAGTAGGACAGCAAAGTCCACAGGACAAGGACTCACAGTTTTGTTTTGTTTTCACACATGACTAGCTGCATTTTGTCTTATTAACTTTAAAAGAGAGAACTACCGAGGCTTGGAAGGGAATAATGTAACAGGAAGTAACAGATTTCACACTTTACATTTGTTCACATTGAGGGTCAATGATGAATGAATTATGCAAGTTTTGTGATATAAGAGAAACTATGGGGACATGATGTCATAGGAAAATAAGCTACTTAACTTAGGCTACTTTAGTCCATTATTGTCACATATACTTTACAGCATAGTTAAATTATTACATTGCATATCCCAGCGATGCTGGGGTCAGAATGCAGGGTAAACCATGGTACAGCGCCTCTAAAGCAATGAGGGTTAGGGGCCTTGCTCAAGGGCCCCAAGAGTGATAGCTTGGCGATACTGTGGATTGAATCCCAGGCCTTCCAATCAGTAACCCAGAGCTTTAACCACTGAGTAACTACTTTCCTGATATTTTATTTAATTATTATTTACCATAATTTTTGCCTATTTATTATTTATTAATAAATTCTAATAATTTTATCTTATTTCTATTACATTGATTAAGGCTGAAGGTGAAATAAAGTTCTGGTAGTATTCACTGTCACACGATCTATGTTTCTTGCAATGTCATGTCAAGAGGCTTCCTTGTCAAAAATCTTAGACATTTCAAGATAAATTTCTACTTTCTTGGTAGACACAAGAGTTTGATCAATGACATGTGCAGTAGCTGGAAAGCGTGGATCTAAAGCAGACATGGCCGCTCTGGGGTTTTCCAAAAGAAAAAAAGATCAGATTCAAAGACAGATCTTTTGCCAGCATTTCAAAGCTAACCTTTGTCTTCTCAGGGTTTGTTCCAGCTGGAAATTTTTATAATACATGCAGCAAAGCCATGCCAAGTCCTTCAGAGCCTGTCAAATATTACTTCACGGCATTCTGAACTCATAATAGATGCTTAAGGCGTAACGTTTAGCATAAGTGTGCGCTTTTTGACAGCTCAACACAAGAGAGTTAGCCTGAAAGATTGTTTCAATAAGGTCACATTACACCTGACCCCCATCAATGGAAATGGCTTAAGTGATCCGTAGAGTTGCATAAGCCGGGAAATTACCACCAGTGTAATCATATTTCACGTCTTTGGTTGTATTAGCGGGTTTGAATGGCAGTGTTGGGGCTGAGACGGTCTCTCCTTCGCCCCGGGTCTGTGTTATATTGTTAGCCTGTGGTTTATTGTGTCTTCCCAAGGCGAACGTGAGACAGAGCTAATGTTCTCATTTAACATTACCGGATTGCCTGCACTCCAGACTGGCTAATACATCGCAGGGCGCTGAAAGGAAGGTCATGGAGTATTAGATGCATCCCTTTTTTTTTTATTTCCAGTGTGGGCTGTCTATTTTCACAATTAGCATAGTTGCAGGAAGTGGTGTAGCTAACACTGTGTGCCAGGGAGAGGTGGGGGACAGGTGTTAAACCCCACCAAAATAAATTTCGGGTCCAAAGGGCTATGTGTGTGTGTGTGTGTGTGTGTGTGTGTGTGTGTGTGTGTGTGTGTGTGTGTGTGTGTGCTTGTGCAGGTTGGACCAGTAGACAGTCTGAAGGTGGTCTATACTGACAACTATTAGACAAATGGCTATCAGTTTAAGGGCAAAGCTGTTGTCTAAGAGGACGAAGGGGAACAATGAGAGCGAAACATGTTAAAAGCAGCATGTCTGCTGTGTCCTCTGGGCACGGAAGCTGAAACAGGCAAAACGCATCCAGGGCCAAGAGAGAGATACAGATTTGGGACTAGAAGCAGGTGCACTGGAGTGCTGTCTAGGCTGAAAGATCACGCCACTCTGTTTTGATGAGATTGCTTGGCTCTTTTGCTTCTAGGCCCCAGGGAGCGATTCCTTCTTATAAAACAGGCCTCGTTGCTTGCTTTCACTCAGTAAACGCCTTACACTCATCATGCACAAGCTCCATACAGAACTAGAGCCCTGCAGGTGTGTACGAAAGCATATTAGCCAGATCCGTTTCGCATGGTGAACTCCGTTTATCAGAAGAAAGCCAGTCTTATGCCATCAACGGCTCTGTGAACAATCCGGTAATGCCTCCCAGATGATCGGTATCATAACACTTTGAACTCGGTGCTCCTGCAGAACAGCTGAGAATGAAGGAGAGCGGATGTACCAGCTCTCTTCTCGAATGTTTAAAGAAAAAAAGAAAAAAATGGCAAAACAGGAATGTGCTTGGAATGTTTCTGAAACACGTTTCTTAAGAATCCTCATCTACAGCATAAACCCAGAGGCAATATATCCATCTGCATGTCATTACAGTTGAATCACACATCAGCTTTACAAGGTCCATGTGTAAAGACAGCTCATGGTCTGCTTCGAAATTCCCTAAAAGTGCTAGATTTTTCGTGGAGGTGTGAAGATGTAGCATTCAGGCAGAAGGAGTCTTGAAGCTTGCGTTAGTGGTATAGTTATGCTATCTATGTCTGGATAGAGAGAGTTGTAAGAAAAAAGCTTTTTTAGGCACAATTCTTGGTATCAACTGATCTGCTGTGGACTGCCTGAAGGCATTAATTTTGTGGATGCTCAGCAGTATGTGGTATAAGTGCTTGGGGACTTCATTTGTAGTGTGTGTGTGTGTGTGTGTGTGTGTGTGTGTGTGTGTGTGTGTGTGTGTGTGTGTGTGTGTGTGTGTGTGTGTTTATCTATGTACATGCATTTGGGGATGAGGTTGTGCTATAGGGGAATCTCAGAAAGCGTGGAGGGAGAATTATTCGACAAGGTAGAGGAATGAGAAGGGAAAAGACAGGCCTGAACAAGATTGATGCTCTCTATCCTGTGCCTGCAGCACCACTGGTGCTGATGGAGATTTTTCTCAAACTCCGGCATAAAGAAACCAGATCACACTGCCCCCCTGGATCAATCTGCCACTGTCATTCCCGTGTTTCCAGGCAGTGTGTAGATTTTGGATAGTGTGACCAGAAAAGATCTCTAAGCAGCCTTTGATGATGCACCAAGTTCAAACTGGAGGGCATAATCCTAAGAACATATAGAAGATCACAAATCATGTATTTGTTTATAATGACTTCTATTGTCTTGAAGCATGATTGCTATAAAGCAAGAGAGACCTGGAAGTTTGAGGCTTGAAAGAAATGATTCAGAAATCTCGGAAAAAGCCCAGAACTTTTGTTGTTTCCAGAACAGACACTGGTAATGGCCTATTTACTGGTAAACAGCAAGTAATAAATGAAAGAACATTCAAAGAAAATGGCATCTTATTTTCGACACCACTGGTGCTAAATCCAACCATAATGCTGAAACTGTCTCACAGCCTAGAGTGTCTCTCTCAGAAGTAATAATGTGTAAGGCTTAGCCTCAGAAACACATTTGATACCATGATTTCCATTACCTTTTATACTCGTAGCAAAGCCATAGTTAGATATTGTAGAGTTATCATATACTCTGTATACTGTGTTCTTATTTAATCTGTATAGTCTCATATAGTCTGCCTATAAGATAAGTCTATAGTGTTGTTATTTATGTCCTTACTGTTGAGACTCACCAACAGCTGGAATCAAATTCCTTGTGTGTGTCAACACACTTCGACAATAAGCCTAATTCTGATTCTGATTTATGTCTCTAACTACTGGATACAGGAAGTTAGGGAGCTAGATAACTAGCTAATCTAATCATGCACTGTGACTATGGGATTTAATGCAATTTTTTAATATAACTTTGGAGCAAAATGTTCTTTAATTTGAACGCGTGCATAGACCCACACACAATACAGTAGCATGGTGCACACAGCAGAATGTTTAAATGAACCACTCCAGAAAAGCTGTGTGCATGTAAGACTATCTGTGTTATGTATAAGAGTCTGTTGAGTGCAGTCCAAAAAAACTGTGTGTATATGAGACATGGAGTGGCGTTTACCATTTATGCAGTATCTCTGGGTTGTTGCAGTGGTAAAGACTGTAGACTGGTGTAGGAGTGCTGCTGTCTGTTCTGAATGATGAGCTGCACTGAGTCTACTATCAGAGCATCCAGGCGCACACACACACACACACATAAGGGTGAAGTCATCGCTACATTAGCCACCACCCCAGGGGAGCCAATTTCGGAGAGCTGCACACTTCTCATATTCTCAGTCACACACACACACACACACACACACACACACACACACACACACACACACACACACACACACACACACACACACACACACACACAATTATAGCACTCCAGCCATTCAGACACCACATAAAGTCTCAATACTGACAATATGATGGACATCTTTAAGAATATTTTTTACATTTTATAAATTTCATTCAGAACTGGATATTTTTATACATGTTTGGGCATGTTTTAGCTGACAGATTGTATCTGTGTGTGTGTGTGTGTGTGTGTGTGTGTGTGTGTGTGTGTGTGTGTGTGTGTGTGTGTGTGTGTGTGTGTCTGTAATGAGCTCAGAGACATCACATAGTCTATAAGTGGGAATGCATCACACCAAAAGCCCCAGCGGTTCCACGATCCGCCTTCTGCTAGCAGTTAAAGGCATCACAGGTGATTAAATGTCATGGAAACCAGATCTTGCTGCCAGCTGTATCAGACCCACACTACCCCCCTTTATATAAAATGTAATATTACTGTTGAAAAAAAGCGTTTTCATAAAACAAAACAGGAGCACTTGAGGGACAGAAGTGGGCCATCAGCTCACAGTGCTGTATGTGTTCCAGTCTCACCTCGCAGGCTCTGACAGGACCTCCCTCTCTTTCTGGTATTGTGTTACTGACACAAGATCCCAGAGTGTAAGTTTGTGTTTCTGTCTCGCTTTTGTGTAGACACGTGCGTCTGTGTGTGTAACAGACTTCCGAACTGTTGCTGACTTAATTAGGCGGTTTTTCACGTCAATAGCTGTAGGGCTGAAATTCCATTTCAGCCTGGTGTGTGTGTGTGTGTGTGTGTGTGTGTGTGTGTGTGTGTGTGTGTGTGTTTTTATGGACAATCCAACCCAAGAAAAGAAACTAATTTTTGCTTTTGTTTGATAATATCATCAATAATATTGGCACCCCTAATTAAAATGAATGAAAATCTCTAATAGTTTGACCTAATATTTTACCGTGTTTATTTGAATATAATTTTTTTCCCAAAAAATATATTTCAGATTTTGTTACATAGACATTATGAGATATGACATCTGACATTTTTAAGAAAAAAAATTGTATACTTATTTGTAATGTAAAACAATTGTGAATAATTCTGTTGCTTTCTCTACATTCCTGATAAGACCCAAAGATGATCAGACATCATGCAATTATTTATAATTATGCTTACTTTTGCTTTATTTTACTCCTAGTAGCACACTGACACACACATACACACACAAACAAAGGCATTCTAGGAGCTTTGGCATGGAGCAGCTGTGTGCATTGTTTAGAAAGCTGTGAGACATCTGCACCGAGCACATGTACTTCATCACTGAATGCTTTCTGTAACTCCTCATCCTGCTAAAGTGGATTAACTGTAATTTAGTGCCAAAAGTTTGATTTAGTTGTCAGCATTGTTGAGAGTTCAGCAGTTCAGTAGTTCAGTTTGGGAGAGTCGGCAGCTGCAGCTTTAGTCATTGTAGGTGTTTATGTGTGTGGTGTGTGTGTGTATGTGTGTTTATGTGTGCAGTGTGTGAGCATTCCCTGCACTCATCTCAGCTCTAAAAGTGGGACACTAGGTGATAGATAGACATCTCTCTGTTAAGTGATGTGGCTTTAATGGGATGCCAGATTGTTTCACATGGCACCTAATTAAAGTAATTAGAAAAAAAAAATACAACTCAAAGACTAAACCACTTAAAACTTTTTTTACCTATACAACAGCATTGTTGAATTTCCAGGAGCTCAAACAGGATTGCTAACTCAAATCGCATATGTTTTATTAATAGTAACTGTAAATGTGTGTGTGTGTATATATATATATAATGACTGTCATTCTCCAGTTAATAATAAAAAAATGATCGCTGTCAAATTGCTGTGATATAAAAGGAATGAAGCACTTGACTCATGGCCTGTAATAAAAAAAAATGTGCCACATCCCAATCTTTTTTATTTATTACTTATATAAAAGTATATAAAACCGACATGTTAATAGTGTGGTAAAAGAAATAGTTTCTAGCCAATTGGATTTGATTGGAGCTTAAAATAATAATAATAAAAAAAATATCTTCTCATTTAATAGCTTGATTTTGTCTTTTCATTGAGTATTAAAGTAAACGCAACTGTTATCCATTTGGTCTTTTTTTTTGGGAATGGGATGCCTGGATATTTCAGTGTAATTCTAATTATATAATAAAATCACATAAGAAGTCATGTATTTTTTCCTTTTTCTCTGTAGATACGACTATGTAGAAGTGAGGGATGGCACCGATGAGAGCGGGCAGCTGGTGGGCAAGTACTGTGGGAAGATCGCTCCTTCTCCTTTAGTGTCCTCTGGCAACCAACTCTTCATCAAGTTTGTGTCAGACTACGAGACGCACGGCGCTGGCTTCTCCATCCGCTACGAGATTTTCAAATCAGGTATGTCAGACAAATCGTCTTCAGTTGGTTTTCTTTCTGTCATGTATCCTTCTGCGTCCGTATGACTATATGGGTGGTGCACTTCAAACTGATTCACACTCTGTCTTTATTTGTGCTGTGGGATTCTGAGGATTGTGTTCCTGGCATGCCACTTAATCAATGGATAAGACACAGCAGTAAGAAGTAAAGACTTTCTCCTCTTCCTGGTTCTAGTGCCTGAAGAGATCAGATCACATGATAGTTCTGCGAACATTACAAGTTCCTTCCTTTAGCAAAATCATATCTTTCCGTGCAGCGTCCTGCTCACTTATTTGTTGCCGGTACGGCCTCACATACACATGAACGCACACAATGGATGACTTATCAGATGAAATTTCCTGTTGTTCAGCCCACCTTCCTGTGTTTAAAGGACAAGCAGGCATAAAGTCAGGGTGGGTGTGTGTGTGTGTGTGTGTTGTTGTGTGTGTATCTGTGTATCTGTGTGTGCATGTGCTGTGAGACTATAACCCTAGCGAGGTGCAGCAGATGCCACTTTTGTTAATTAACCCCACTTGCTCTTGGGCTTTTTCATTTGACCTCATGATAAAATGGATGCTTTAGCAGGGTTTCTTTTAATCTTTATAGTGAGTCTTTGGCCTTTATTGTGCAAGTGTGAAGCAGCTGGTGCAATCTGCTTTTTTTTTTTTCCTTCAGTCACAAAGAGGGCACCACCAACCAGTACACATACACACCATCACACTCACTGAATAGAAGAAAAAGTCTAAATAAATCTAGATAAAAGAGTCTGACACACTGTCATGTTAAACACACAAATATTTGTGGGAAAACATTTTACAATTTTAAAAACGGTTTACCTCAGAAAGTAAGAAAAATGAGAATCTGTATTTAAAGATTAAAAGATTAACTGTGGCAGAAGAGCATTATGAATATTTTAACAGTAGAATTATGTAATAATTTTATTGTGAAATTCACTGTTTGAGGATCTGTAAGCATGCTATTTTTAATGGCCTCATGGTCTAATCTTTGTAGGAATATCATTTATGGCAGAATAGAAAGGTAATAAGACTACAACATTTTTTGTGGCACTTGAGCTGTAGCAATATTCAGACCATTACACAAAAAGGCAGCAAGATCTGAGCCTTTTCCAATTACATTAAGGCTGTTTCCAATAAAACAATGCCACAACCACTCTAAGTTAACTTAGACCTATAGTCTATTTAATTATTAATCATAAAGCCTATACCCAAGTTACTACTATGAATAATTTTGTAAATAAATGTCTTGTGAGTAAGACATTTATGCTAAAAGTGTAGATTTGCTGACAGGTCGTGGGATTTTAAACGGTTATGAATGAGCATATTGTGTGAAAGTTAACTGCTTTGAAAAAGAAAACTGTCTATATATTTATGGTATATAAATAAAATATATTTTTTTATATCATTCAGCTACTTTAAACCTTGCACATTAACCAGTGAGAACTTTAAAGATGATAATAATGATAGGTATACAGACTATAATAATAGAAACATCTATCTATTAAATATTACACAAAAAATCTCTCCCTCCAGGCACAACTTTCCCACATTTAGCTTTGCAGACTTATAAAGATCTGTGAAGTTTGGTTAGCGTGTGTATATGTAGTGGTGAGGGTGCACGATCTTTTGTTCTGTATTTTGTTCTCCGTTCTCTTGTTCTTGTTTTGTTAGCTTATCAGCACTTGTTTGTGCTACTGCTCCTGTATGGATGAATAATGCTGTTACACTTGGAGACGGCAGTGTTTTGCTCCGTTGCTACTGTCTAGCAGTACGTGGAAGCACAGTTAAAAAAAATCAATTTATATAAATCTCAAGAGGATGAGAGACTCAGCACTGAAATAAGATAAGGGCAGGAGCAAGAGTGTAAGAGGGTGAAATGAAGCAACTTTCAGTCACTTCAGACATCTCATGAAAGCAGAAAAGCAAGTACGAGAGATTAAGGAGAAACAGATTAGCAAGCATTGGATTGCCAGTATTAGCAGACTAGCGTCAGGTGTGATACAGTTTATGTGTGTGTGTTTGTGTGTGTGTAAATCTAATGATTATACACAGCTGTTAGGATGTGATGAAAGTGCTAGCAGGTGTGCACGCATTCAAATGAGGCAGAAAAGTCCCAACTACAGTGATTAGTGCAAACAGTTTAAACAGTTTTTTACAATTTGGACAACTGACCTGTCCAAGGTCACAGACTCTTTCTGTCTTTCTTTCTCCTGCATAAACACATACACAAAGGACCTATTAAAGGCTCAGTCACACATGTTGGCAGTCTTCCTTGGAGCCGTAATGTGGTAGAAAGTCTTAATTATTCACAAAACAATCATTAGCATGGAAAAGAGATGAGGGAAGCAAAAAGGTCAGTTAGATGGGGTGTGGAAGCAGGAGGTGGATTGGAAATGTGCAGGTTGGAAATTGGAAAGAAAATACTGTAAAAGAAAATATTCCTTTGCATAGCATAAACAAATCTGATGAACATAGAGAGCTACAGGTTTCTTAATTAGCAAATGTGGACACAATATTCTCTGCTGGTTGAAATAGTGCGTTAGTGTTAAATGTAGCCCAATGAAATGCGAACAGCATGAAATGTTAACTAGCCTTGCTGTCTGCTAGACAAAGATTTTTTTTTTCAAGAGGGTGTAATGCATGTTGCCCTCAGTACCTCACCTCCACCCCCTCACCAACACTCCTGCAGAGAGAGATAGGTAAAACTGTTTACAATCTATATTCAAATACGCTCTGCACATTCATTTATTTCATTCCGCTTGCTGGTGTGTAATATGGGACAGATGCTCCAAACAATCACCAAATCCCTTTTCCAGGTTTATCCCAGGTTTACCTCCCATCCCAAACAGCTAATATGTTCTTTATGGATTCCTTTGCTTGCACATCTCTTAAAAAAAAAAAGTAGGCACTGTACTTATCTTGTCATCCCGTCTTCCGCGAGCATCTCCTAAAAGTACCCCGAAGTAGAAAAGAAACATACGCTTTCAATTGAAAGCTCAGTACCGCATCAGTCCTGGTAAAGCCGGCAAAGAGGCCAGCTTCGCTTCACGGTTGATGATGGCTGGCAGGAAGGGGTAAGAGCACGGATGGATGGATGGAAGGATGGATGGGTGGGTGGGTGGGTGGGTAGGTAGGTAGGTAGGTAGGTAGGTAGGTAGGTAGGTAGGTAGGTAGGTAGGTAGGTAGGTAGGTAGGTAGGTAGGTAGGTAGGTAGGTTGGTTGGTTGGTTGGTTGGTTGGTAGGTAGGTAGGTAGGTAGGTAGGTAGGTAGGTAGGTAGGTAGGTTGGTAGGTTGGTAGGTAGATACTTGCTTCTTGTACCAAAAGACCATTTCCAATATTGTTTTGTACAATAATCTGAAGTTGATGCCTTAAACCAGATTTTTTTTTTTTATTCGGATGGACTGGGTTCTACCATACTAGCCCATTTATTCCAGCTGTCCTTGAATAGATGGATTGATGGGAAGAAGGATTAATGTGTGCTCTCGCTATACCATGGAGAAAGGCAGCTTGATGCAACCTCTGGTTTGATTTAGCGGTTTATCATTCTTGTGCTATCTCAATGTTTTTACGATGGCACCTGTGTCAACACCGCTGGCTGACTATTCTGTGTGTGTCTGCGTGTTGAGGGTAGTTTATTCATCATACCCAGTCTGTTCAGTTTTTACGTGCTTTAAGGGCCAGCGGTATAGGTCACATCTGGCAGAGCTTCTCTGTCGTTCCACAACACCCCCAGTGCCACCGTTATAGTCTTCCAAACATCACACACATACCAGAACACAAAAAGCAAACACTCTATATGGGTTCCTAGCTCTCCATTATTCTCAAGGGGCACCATCAGCAAGACTGACTAATTGTTGTGTCAGCAACATAATCTGTGTGAGCACTGGGTGATGTGTGTGTGTGTGTCACTGTGTGTGACTCCATGTTAACGTTTGCTGGAAAATGTGTTCAAATTCTATCCTGCTAATTCAACGGCCGTTAACCTTAGCGTTGGCCACAGGAGATGAAAGCTGGAGTGTGTGCATGTGTGCATGCATGTGCGTGCGTGCGTTCGTGTGTGTGTGTGTGTGTGTGTGTGTGTGTGTGTGTGTGTAAGTAAGTATGTGTGTAGTTAATTATCCACCCTACAGACATATGAAACATAAACATTGGTGATTACTTCACCTGCCTCAGAAAGCATTAGCACCATTTTATCGCTGTATTGCTGTTCTGCTGATGCTGCTTTCCGTAACAATTTGGACTCTGTATCACTCGTTAAGACATGGGCTATACCTTTTGCCCCATTCCTCCAGGGTGCAATTTAAAGGGGATATTATTCCCATCATTGATAAATGACATCCCTTGCAAAAAAAAATAAAAATCGACCTTATGTGTAGCATGCATGTTGTCCATTATTAACTTTCAGAAAACAGAGCAAACAATATAGAATATGACAAAGTTTATACATCTCAATGGAAATTCTTAAATCTCAAAGGAAATTCCTGCAGCATACAACCAGACCATACTTATGTTACATTACTAGGCTAGCTTGATATCAATCACAGAGGGTTGTATATGATTGAGTTTAAGTGTGTAAGACAACATGGTAAACAAAGGTGTGTATGTATATATATATATAATTATTATATAAAAAAAAATTTGTAGGTTTTTTTTTTTGTTTTTTGTTTTTTTTTAGTTTAGCTTGCACCCAACTAGATTGTCTAATAATAGTTTTTCCGAATATCATTACTTATACATTTCACCAAGAAAATGATTAATTAGAAACTATCTGACAATTTTTATTTTTCATTCATTTGCTTTTTGGGATTATTAGCCAGATAACTAGCCAGTTTCTCGTAGAGGAAGATGAAGTTTAGCTCTGTTTACCTATAAAATGCCATTTTTGGTAGGAATCTAATAATATTTGAAAAACACATGGTAGGTATACTAGCTTGGTGCAAGCTATGCTTAGAAACAGTGTCTTTATCTTCTGTGTTGTTTGATTTGGCTTTACAAGATGACCATTAAATGTTTAATTTAACACTCTACAAAAAACATCGTTCAGACTAAAATGTACTGCTCTGAAAAAAACATTAGGTTTTAAATTTCAGGGCACAGAGCCTACGCTCTAACCCTGGCCTGCAAACTATCTTTTTCACAAGTCCTCCTCACTGCCTGTAAAATAAACTAAGCAAATTCCACAGAGATGGAAGCCTGTAGCCATCAAACCACCAAGTAAATATAATCCTGTGAGGACAAAGCAGTAAAATAATCCTTACAATTGTTAGCCGTTAACGTTGGAATTAGCACTAAGCTGCTGTGAATCCACTTAAGGTTTCTTATTTCACAAGCAGCTCGGCTCAGTTTTTATATCCTCCCATAAATTCAAGTGTTTGCGTAAAACCTGGTTGTGGTTGTTTTTTCTGTCTAGTTTGAAAAGGTGGGAAGAGAAGGAAAGACTGTCTGTGTTGAAGAAGTTGATGGGACACCCTTGCCTGGGCTAGTCTCACAAAGCTTTATTTATTTCACTCGGTTTTACATCATGCGCCGAGATTTATTTTTTTTTTTTTCATTTTTCTCCTCTTTAGCCACCTTCACTGTCTTGTAAAGTTTGTCTGAACTCCTGGTGAACAACTGCAATAGGAAACCGAGCTATAAAGAACTACAGAATATGAAATACCTTTTTGTTTTTCAGTAAAATCTGTAGTTAACTATTGCATGTCTTTTGGACACACTGTGTTCCTAGCAGCAGTTGAGAATTATAAATCTAGACCATGCACCGAGATTAAGCATTGGCTAGTGAAGTTTAGACACACTTGATTTAGCATAGATAAACTCATCCATAGGTTAAATGATCAGATTTGCTATCTTAATCTCCTGAAAAGTGATAGTTCTCCTGTCAGCGCACAAACAGAAAGGCTTGTGGTGTCTCCAGCTGTGACCCCAGTGTGTCCCCTAGTGTAAAGTGTCTGAGCAAAATGGAAGAGGGAAAAAAGAATGGGGTGATAACATGCAATTACTGCCCAGGGAGAGAAAAATTAGACAAATCTGCAGAGAAAGTACCAGAGAGAGGTACAGAAAGAGTGAGAGAGAGACAGAGAGGGAGAGAAAGGGAGAGAGAGAGAGAGAGAGAGAGAGAGAGGGAGAGAGAGAGAGAGAGAGGAGAGAGAGAGAGAGAGAGAGAGAGAGAGAGAGAGAGAGAGAGAGAAGCAAAGGCAGAGATTGATCTGGTGCAGAGGAAAGACATATTAGAGAAGTGCTCTTATCTTAACAGCTTTCCCTTTTGACACAGCAGGCAGCCACCCTTTTCTTTTTGATTGCCAGCAGTCTGACTGCCAGTCGAGAGGTCAGTGGTGATTTCAAGCTGGACATTAATGTAAATCCACTCCATTTGTGTTGAGGTGTGTTTTGGTCTCTGAAGGAGACACTAAAAACCTTGGCATGAAAGAGTTCAGCCATACCATACCACTCTCAAGTCAAGCACTCTGTCACGGGTTTCCTTCTCTCTTAGCAGTTAATTTAGCGTGAATAGAGGTAAAAGGAGATTCGCAATGTCAAAGCCCTTTTTCAAATGTTGTACTCAACAAAAATGGCATTTGAAACAGGGATAAAAAGCACAATAAGAGGAAACCTGGTCACACTGCAGGCCACAGGGGTTAAGACCATAACTGTAATGTCCTGCTGTTTCAATCCCAAATTTCAGCAGTGCACTAAATGTCAACTTACTTTAGACTTAAACTCCGACACCGGCCATTTGCTTTAGAGGAAAGAAGAACACAACTAAAGCAGAGCAGTGTGTTGATGGTGTGGTGCAACTGTTGGAGTAAAACGCCTGTAGAAGTGACATACAGAGGAACCAGTCTTCCACATCCACTTAGCCTGAGACTTCTCATAATACCACAAAATATCCTCTCTCTCTATTTTGTGTCCGTCTCTGTCCAACATTTCATCACTGTCAGGTAGAGTGTGTACAGTAGTTCATTAAAGGATGTTCAATGAGCATGTTGTGGACAAGGGTTAAGTATAAGACTATCCACTAAAGTGAGACAGGACACATGAAGGCCAGAGGTTTTCTGTCTCAGTGTTGGTGGAATTATGTGCTCATCTTACTTATTATTTATTATTCTTACCCATAGCTCTGATTATAAAGGTAAAGGTTTTTGCAGTATAATGTTCCCTTGAACTAGGAGACCCAAGCCTGTTGCAGCATGACAACACCCCTGTGGACAAACTTTATCAATATATGCTTTGCCTGGATTGAAGTGTAAGATCTTCTGCTATTCTGCTATATTGAACACCTTTGGGATAAATTTGAAACGCTGACTTCACCTCAGATCTCCTCACCTCACCTTCATCAGTACCTGACTTTACTAACACCCTTGTGGCTGAATGATCACAAATGTCCACAAGCACACACCAAAATCTAGTGGAACATCTTCATAGAAGAGTGGAGGGAATTATAGGAACAAATGTATACTAAATGTGGAATGTGATGCTCAAAAACCACATACCATACTTATAAACAGGTGTCCACAAACTTTTGGCAATATAGTGTACCCAGGAAGGTATCATACAGCTCGACCAAGATGGTCTCAATGTGTTGCAGTAACATGTACAGTAAGTAAAGTATTAAGCTAATAATTTCAGTCGGAGACCCAAAGAGACTTTGTGCCATTAATAAGATACTGATTTAAGAGTGTTTAACGCATGTTAGACAATCAGTGTTGCAGATGAAAGTTGGCGCAATTTTGTTTGGGTTAGTGGTTGGCATGTTGATTTGGTTTTACATTCCACTTGTCAAATAATATTTTAGTTGCTTTAAAAATCAGAAGAATCTAAGTAAACAAGTTCAAATCATATAATACAGTGTATATCTAACATTAAAGTGTATGTTGGTTTACCATACAGTATATGCTTTTTGGTCAGTCTAGACAGTCTGGTCTGACTTTTTCATTTCCATTTTCCAAAGTGCTACATACTGCCGGATCTCTTCCACCGAAGAGAAGAACCACAGAGCTGCCATGCTATTAGGAGTGGCAGTAATATGGTGTTAGTAGTGATGCTGTCAGCTCAACATTATTGTGCAGTGAGACTGTATTTCTTTATTCGTGTCATGAGTCGTGTGCTTTGTTAAAATATACTGCGTTAATCTGGTGTCTGAGATGTAAACCTAACGCGATGATGTGAGGTATGTGTGAACTTCGGTGACAACCCGCACTGGCAAAAACTAAGCCTCTAGAGGTGTTTGAGTAAATATTATGACGTGCCAATATAAAAAAGTGTGTAAGCATGCATGTAGAAGGCTTTAATTTTCTTCTCTCATATGTTAGGCAGGCTTGTAATGATGTGTGTGTGTGTGTGTGTTTGGGCGGGGTGGGGGAGATGTTTGGGGGCTCTGCGTTAGAAAGCAATCTAACTGCCATGTTTACTTTACAGCTCTGAGAGTCCCATGTTGCTGATTGAAGCCTTTCACTAATCGCTCCGTGCATGCACACACATATATACACTTACACACAGTCTGCCCCTAGATGATAGAAAGCCTATAATGAGCCATAATCATTTCCTTTCTCATAAAATCTGTTTTGCTGTGTTTTCTTTGGATTTGAGAAATTCAATCTCATATGAAAACATAAACCATTTTCTTTTTTATAACTCACCACGCCCATTTTACTCCAAGGCCTACATGGCAAGACCTACATGGTGGCCACTTTATCTGTACACCATAAACAGTGTTGTTGTGGATCTACACAATATGGACCACCACGTATTTCCGCTGCTGTTTACCCACCCCGGGTTCTTTTTGTCTTGCCTGAACAAAATGGCAATAAAATGTTTCTTTTCTCTTTCTTCTTTTACCCTCTCCCCTCCCCAACCCTTTCAATTGCCCCCCCTTTTAGGTCCAGAATGCTCAAGAAACTTCACCTCTAAGAGCGGGTTCATCAAGTCACCTGGTTTCCCAGAGAAGTACCCTAATAACCTGGACTGCACTTTTATGATCTTTGCCCCCAAAATGTCTGAAATTATCCTGGAGTTTGAGAGCTTTGAGCTGGAACCTGACACACAGCCAACCGCTGGGGTCTTCTGCCGGTATGACCGCCTGGAGATCTGGGACGGTTTTCCTGGAGGTGAGAAAACATGAAGCAACTTGACCTTTGTAAAGCAGAAATGTTTAAATAACTTTAATATCATGATGATGAAATAATGTCACAATCTGAGATACACACAACCTCACACTCTTTGCCTTACTTCGAGTAACTCTTTGGCCTAGTTGTTTTTCCTGTCCCTAACACAGCCTCTCTGTCCTTTAGTTAGTTTTTTTGGGCTGGCTCTGGCAAACACAACCAATATATTGTAGTCTGTCACTCCGACATTGGGCTAGAGGTCAGCAAGGGAGACCTTGCCCTTGCAAATATGCACATTTTATCAGCGTGAGTAGATACTATCGCTTGTGAACAATGCTCTGTGATTGATCTCTGGGGAGAATGGAAGGAAACTCTGGCCTCAAGCTGATGACGCAAAGCAAAGCCCCTTGAAGCTGTGCTCCAGATCATGTCCAACACACATAAACACTTCTTCTATACACAGAGCGACACATATATTGGCCATATTTAACTTCTCAGACATTCTAGGATAATTTTCCCCCTGTGGATACATTTATTTTGAGAACAGATGCATAATCCTCGATGTGTACCCTGCATCTAAGGCACTTGACAAATATAGGCCATTTTCTTCTGCTGTAATGGAGTCAGTGGAGTGGCTGCTCGGCTCCTTGAGTGCACATAAGCAAAGCATCATGTAACGATCTGTGTGTGTGTGCTTTTAAAGAGCCTCCATTCTTTTTATTCCATGAAAGATTTTGTGAAATTGTTCTCTCCTTTTAGTTTGCTTATAAAAAAAAATTCACATTCACAGCTCTGGAGGCTATGTTCAGTGTCTGGTGCATCTGATTTGTGAAAACTCCCGCAAGGTAGAATGAGCAAACCGGCTTCCAAATCAGGAGTGAAGACTGCGAATACCTGAAGGCTTGTTCCAGATTTCACTTTATTATCACTTTTTATTTTTAGAGGTGCAGAAGCTGATGGAAAGGTGGCACATGTAATGAGAAACAGAGTGAACTCTCAAAAAGAGACAAACACTTCATTTTTCTAGTACAATGCTACCGAGTTTAATAAAGCAACTGCAGTTGACAGATATCGACAACAATCAATAATTAAATCTGTACTGAGGGAGTCATGTTGATTATTTTTAGTTTTTTCAGTGAAAATATGTGCCTGGCTACAAAACATATTAGAACCCATGCCACAAATCTTGTGGTTAGCAATTAATGCTAAATGTAATTACAGTAATTATAATAAACAGGACCGTTTTTTTTTTTTTCACAATTTACCAACACATCTGGGAAAATGTTTCTAAATAGACATGTTGGTCTAGTTTCATTCTGGTTTTACATATTCATATAAAAACTCCACACCCTAGCTTGTTTATTAACCTCAGTCATAAGCTAGCTTATGCGTGGTGAATGTACTTGCTAGTTGCCTAGCAACAGTTCTCTGTAAGCACCTAAAGACTGTATCCTTCAAAGTCAAAAGGATTGCATTTTCATATTATATGCAAAAATACCTCTTATTAACATTTGTGACCTTTCAGTACTTTTAAATATCCCAGCAGATTTATCGATCTTTGCTCAAATCTAAAGAATGGTTTATCGCAATATAGAATTTGGATTTCGCAGTATAGAAAATTCACATTATAATGAAAGAAATTGTAGCACATCATACAAAGAAAAAGCATAGGAAAATGACACTAGGAGGTCATGCCAGTATCCAGTGTGTGTTCTATTGGACAGAACAAAAGGTTGATTGAGGTGGAACTACTGGGTTTACAGGCAATGCTGAATGCTCTGGCCTTTGGTTGCTACTTGTCTGGCCAACTCAGACTGCCATTGCATTACCTGTGGAGCCGCACCGATCAATAGTGCATTAGGGTGAAAAGAACGAGATGGATCTCCAGAGGGAGAAAGCCATCCCGGATTCCACGGTTACACTTAAAGCAGAATGCGCCTGGCAAAGAGAATGGTTTCCAACTACGAAATAGAACAGTGATGTTTTGTTAATACTACAATTTTACGCTGAAATACGTATATATGCTGAGAAAATTCTGCCACTCAGAGCCTGACTGTCTTTAACATTAACCACTCCTCTACACATAGAGGGTTTTGTGCTATCAATACAAACACACGTTCACGCAGCTGACAGTGTTTTCTTTCATCATTAGAAGTGTGTGTGTGTGTGTAGCATGTGCCGAGCGATGCAAGAGTCTGTCACTCGCCTCAGATCACAGAGCTGCTAATCAGAGATAAGATTTAAAGAGAGAACAAATCAAGAAAAAAAACAAGGAAGAGAAACGTAATGAGGACAGACAACCGGGCTACCTACGTAACCCTCTTTATGTAATTATACTTCTTATACTTTTTATCAGTCTGTCTATCTTTCTCCTCCACTTAAATCTCTTTTAACTACTTTTTCCACCCAAACCCTCCTCTTTTTTCTTTTCTTTTTTTTCTCGAGACCCACACGTTGACTCTGTTCAATGTAACATGTCTCCAAACCTCTGTTTACAGCTGTCCTTTCAAGCCATTTTGTTTATCTTGTTTTTCTCTTTTCTCTTGGAGAGAGGTTTGGGAAGTCACTGGGCTGTGACCAACGTTGCCCCAGAAGCAAATCAAGACTGCTTTAACAAAGAGCCCAGGAATTTATGACCGTGAAAAAGCATTTGCCTTGTGCTCAACAGCACTTTTCTGTTTTAGCCTTTAGTTTTACGGTGACAAACAGGGTGCAGATAGTGTGCAGTCAATTTCCAGGAAGTTAAAGAACGTCCTTCAGAAAGTGTGTCCTTCAGTTTGGTACAGAGTGGCCTTAGCAACACAAATTCCTGACTGAATCATCTGACACTATTATTTATATGAATCTTTGGCCTTGAACAATAAATAACTCATTATTTTATTATTTATTCGACAAGAACGTGCTTCTAGCTATATGAACTTTTATAAAAGGTTAGAACTCAACACAATACACCCACTCTTATTCCTTTCTCTGTGTGCAGTTGGCCCGCACATCGGCCGCTACTGTGGGCAGAACACTCCGGGCCGAATTATCTCATACACCGGAATACTGGCCTTGACAATCAACACGGACAGCGCTATCGCTAAAGAGGGCTTCTCCGCTAACTTCACCGTAGTGGAGAGGACTGTGCCTGAGGGTGAGTAACCACAAATCATATGTGCTTTCTGGTAATTAATGTGTTGTTTTTTTTTATTCATCTCATTTTACAAAAAAAGTAATAGAGATAAATAGGAAAAGAGGCTTTCACAGTCCAGTTCACACATTTACAAAAACACGCCGTAAACAAACAAAATGTCAGCAGTGAGTTCATTTCTAAAGAGTCATCTAATATCGACTGTGCAATTCTGTGGAGCACAGTTGCAACACAGAACGAGATGTTTAAGCATATGAAGCATGTATGAGAATTTAGCATGTGCTTCACACACACACACACACACACACACACATACACACACACACACACACACACACACACACACACACGCTTTTACAGATAATAAGGGAGCCTCACAGGAAGTTATTAAATGCTTAGCTGCTGCACTCTTTCATTAAGTGAATATGTAAGAAGTCATGGCCTATCTACACTGTTTTATGCAGCCTGTCTTTTACACACACACACACACACACACACACACACACACACACACACACACACACACACACACACACAGTTCTCAGACAGCTCTCTGCTACTATTTTTACTCATTATCACTGATAATTCCTCTCCTCAACCCAACTAAAGAGATTTTCTGAATCAATCATTTATTTTAATTTCCCAACATACTACCACCATGTACACAGCACAACCATTCTGCTTTCATCAACAGATTTCCCATCCAAGCCAACTCTCTGTTGTGGCTAAAATCATGGTCTTATATACTCTTTATATGTCTTCCAGACAGGATATCTTGAGCACTACCGTTAACTAAATATTTTTTAGCAAATAATTTATTATAATTTATCAGTATAGGTGATGATGAATAGAAGCTAATGTTTATATACTGTATATGAATTTTTTTTTTAAGATTTTGTTATTCAAAGCTTTGTCTTTCGCTGTATGATTTCAGCCCTTCCCAGGGAACTATTTTGGTTTTTGGTGAATTGGAGCTGTGAGATGCAGATGCAAGCTATCAATTATTTAGCACCTCCATAAATTAGCATTCCACTGGCCTTCTCCTCTCTTCGGTGCTTAAACAGGGCACTGCCGAGGACATGCTCATGTAGTGAGGGGAAATAGCTGTGGGTTAAATGTCTATTTGTGAGAGAGAAATGTAACAAGGTTTATATGCTCAATTGGGGATTTATTTCTCAGCAATTTTTATGCATCCATAAGAGAAGCTGAAATGTATAATAGGAAAATGAATGCATAACTATACAATAGAGAATGTTTCAGATATACATTACATATATTTTCCAAATTGCAACAAGTTAAACAGCTAAACAGATCTGAACAATTTAAACTCATGCGAAATTCCCTTATTGTTCACCATTACTTTTTTGGCTTTTAATATATACATTTTTTTTATCTGTTTCCTGTATTTGTGTTATTGTTTTATTTTACTGACAGAATCGAACACATTTTTGTTGTTGAAGTGAGTAAAACATCAAAATTTGAAACATTTAATACGCTTCTTCAATCAGCAGGCGAGAAATCAGTATGTGCACACTCCACTCGCTTTTCATATTGTTCTGTACCTAATGTAGATTATACCAGTGCAGAATAAACATTATTGTAACAGGTGTAATGTGATCCTGGCTCTATGCCAGGGAAGATTTTTCTTTTTGAAGATAAAGAAAAAGGGAGGGAGTGGAAATTGTGTGTGTGTGTGTGTGTGTGTGTGTGTGTGTGTGTGTGTGTGTGTGTGTGTGTGTGTGTGTGTGTGTGTGTGTGTGTGTGTGTGTGTGGAGAAAATACGGAGATGAACTGTGCTAACAGTCAGTGTGCGCAGCTCAAACTGCTGTCTATCAGATAACACAGATGCTCTGTCCATCTGTTACCAGTAGACAGACCAGCGTCTCTGAGCCACGGTGTGTGTGTGTGTGTGTGTGTGTGTGTGTGTGTGTGTGTGTGTGTGTGTGTGTGTGTGTGTGTGTGTGTGTATGTTTGTGTGTGCATTTGTAAATGCGGGTTTAGCTGCATAGTTAGGCAATGTGAAAATGTACCCACACTACATAAATGTATGTGTGTGTGTGTGTGTGTGTGTGTGTGTGTGTGACTGGGTTTTTAGTCTGGGCAATTAACTGCAATGTTAATTAGTGATAATAAGTGCATCATTGTGCATATGTATTCAGACTAGTAAATTAGCCTCATGTCTCAGATCATACTTCTCTTCCCCTTTCTATGGTCCCTGGGTGTCTGGATAGTGACCCTTCAGGGTCAGGGGTTGAACTCTGACTGACCTTTTTTGTCCCTAGTCACCAAGCCGGCATGCCTCTGGTCGATTGCCCCACAACAACACAAACAAAATGTGATGCCCACAGTCTGGGTGGCAGGGCGATCAAAGTGATATATGGTCCTTTCCCTGACTCCTCATTTCAAAAGCAGAAGCCTAAACAAATAGCTTTAATGTTTGCCAGATACATAGTGTGTCAAAAACTTTTTTCCTACCAGGTGCAATCGTTCATGTTCTGTATAACCCCTCACTCCACTTCAAGCTTAAGCTTGAATGTTTTATGAACAAAATTTTGTGTTAATATAGTACACTCCTAGAGTGCATTCCCTTGAAACCATTTTTCTCTTTATAGTGAAGGGGAGAAAGTTTGTATGTTATTCTGGTCACCAGAGATGGAAAGTGATGCATATATGAGTGGCCTGTTCCCTAGAGGACGGCTGTGCTCCGAGTTCACATGGGATGTGTGCTTTATTAGGAGCTCGTCTCTAACTTTTTTCTTTGCCTGTTTTACTTTCAGACTATGAATGCATGGAGCCGTTGGGTATAGAGTCCGGCGAGATTCACTTGGAGCAGATCGAGGCTTCGTCGGAGTATAATCCCAGCTGGTCTCCACAGCGTTCTAGACTCAATAACTATGAAAATGGCTGGACGCCCTTGGAAGACTCCAACAAAGAGTGGATTCAGGTATCTCAGGATAAACATTTATACAGGAACCAATATTCCTGTTTTGATTAAGTAAAACCGAAAGCATTTCTCCTTGAGAAAAAAATGTCTGCCAGCAATTTTTCTGCCTTTTATGTTACACACAATGTCAGGTAGATCGTAGACCTTCAAATCTTCACTTTTTTAGTGTTTGAGGTATTTCTCTGATAAACCAATACCAGATTTAAAGCTGTGACCACAGCTATGTCATTCCATATTGAAGACCGGTTATTGTTAGAATAGCCTTTTGTTGACTGCAAACCCACTGAAGTCTTGAAGGCCACATGATGATCCTTAGGCTGTACATTTCTTTAACCGCAACAGTGCGTATGTGACGCACACCATCTGCTTCGGTCTGTACTCTGTATGGATTTGATCTAGAACAGGAGAGGGTATATTTTCTCTCAAACATAACCTTATGCAAAAAATCTTTCTTGGATGAAAATGTTCAGGAAGGGATCATTGTCTGACATCAGGGTACATGTTTTTTTTTGCTGCAAGTTTCTGTTTTGCTATAACTCATGGCCCGCAGGCATCGTCAAAACCTTCGCTTATTTATTTTCCAATCTTCACTTTTCCGGAAAGTTTTAGGTCTCATTCCTCAGGGGGCTAATATCCGAGTCGGCCCTCAGTCAAATATTTGCTGGGGGAGGTCTACAAACAGTCCATAAAAGATCTTTTCCTTATTGCTATCAAAATATTGTCCTGGAGGCCTCATGTTCTAACTTGCAGACTAATTGAATAAATAGAAGGAGCGCTTGGTCCAGCAGGGAAGAGGAACCATGGTGTTTCAGCCTTTAAATTCAGGAAGAGGGTCTTGAGTGCTTTCTATAAGGCAGTTTTGTCCTGAGGCCGCCATGTTAAGAAGGGGAATTCCTTCATGTGATATAGAGAGAAAAAGGAAAAGAGAGAGAGGGGGTGGGTGGGGGGGCTCTAGGGTACAATGTGAAGCCCAGACAATAAGAGGACTGTCTGCAGTCCTTCTGTTTCCATCTCTATCCTATCACTAGCTGTCTATCTTTCAGGTTCTTCCCCTATTAAAAATGTCTGCCTTGAAAGACTCTTAAGCCTTGTGGTTTATTGGATCCTTTCAATATGTCATTGATTGGATCTTCAGTCTTACAAAATGGACCACATTTTAGACTACTGTTTCACTAAGATGTCATCTGAAAACAATCGATAATTGTCTCTGTTTGTTTTAAAGACCATAGCTAAAAGGTCTAAATATTGGCCCGATTACAGCGTCGGTTTGTGGCAAGATTGCAGTGTTATGCTAAAAAATTAGACTACTTAATCTTTAGTCACTAAGATATGGAATGTATCTAAGTGCAGAAGAGATCCGAGATGTCAAACTATTTATTCTTTACATTGGCTGTAGATGGGTTCCATTAAAGCAAAGCTATGCAAAAAAAAAAGGTTGCCTCTTTCAATCAGCGTCGTGGTTCCACACCGTTTCACACTTGCCATTTCATATTTTATCTAGCGTAATTAAGCAGCCCTCTCTACTTACTGGAACTTGTTTAGTCATTTCTTATTTTAATGAAATTCTAAATGGACTGTCTCCCGCCGAGTACAAGAGGCAAAATCCAGCAGCCGCTTCAAATCCGCTGAAGAGTATTGATTAGAGGGGGTACTTTTTGGCAGGAAAATTTCAGGCAAATCAAACGTATTCTGTTTCAAGCCCCTGATCTGATATTCCCATGCTACTCCCTCTTGGCCAATCAGATGTCAAAGTTTAGCACCATGCATCTGTTTCCAAGGGAACAAAGCTGGAGCACTGCTGAGAATGAGTGAGGTTGAGTGATTTATAATTTAAAGAACCCCCCTCTATCTCTCTCTCTTTTTGTCTGTTTTCAACCTGCACTCGGTGAAGTGGTTTAATTATAAGGCTTATTAAGGGAGACGAATTCTTCATTAAGCCTTCATTAAGCTTGCTGTTGAGCCACAACAACAATCTCTCGCTCTCTAATGGTGCGTCGCACTCGGCATGCACAAATCGCACACTCCTCCTTGCTTCACCTCTTCTCACTTATATCAGCAGTTTTTCGTGATTCCATTAATTCTCCCCAATGCACTTTGCAGCATATTCCTATTTTATTCATGAAAGGCAGATTGGGATTCTTGTATTTATGTTTCTTTCACTAGGTGGATATTTTGAGCTTTAAACCCTGCTCACATTAAGCACACATCACAGATGTTTTTTTTGTTTTGTTTTTACATACTGCACACCAAAACATAGACTTCAAGAATGAAGTCTATTTCCACACATTGTTCTATCAAAAGGACTATATTTTTTCGTTTTAATGGGAAGATTTTGCTAAAGCGTGACAGAGGCCAGGGAGGCACCTGCATCTGTATAGCACATTAAGATTCTCCAAGGAGCAAGTTTGTCTTTTTGAGAGACTTTGACACATTACATCCCAAAAACCAAAGAACCATTTTGCAAGGCTTTGGGAGAGACAGTTTCATGTCCCATGAGAATGCAGAGTAATGAGAAATTGGTTTTGTCAAGCAGCAAATTTTCCTGCTGGAGCAAGACCTGAGTGTCGGTACAAAAGCAGTCGGAGATCTTAAGTCCGACTAGGTTACTCTGACAGTCACTATTGATCAAAACAGAAGCATGAATAATGCATTTTATCTGGGAAAAAGTCAACTGTCAATACTTGAAAGCTTCTCCAATGCCAAGCTTTTAATGGTTCGACGGAGGTTTCACAGAGTGAATAGCTTGTTTTGTTCCATTAATCAAAACCTTTTAAAAAACCCTGTCCAGATCTCCATATTAGCATATATAAGCTAGCCTTTTGAATACACAGTATTTTATTTATGTAGATGATACCCTGCCACTGTCAAGAGCGATTTGAACTGAAGAGAAGTCAAAAGCTATATTCATCACGGAACAAGATCCCACAGGCTGATTAAAGGATACAGCTACTGCTATAAATGAATAAGTAGCTTTAATACGGTCTGATCTTTAATCAGCTGTTAGATGTTACCTAAATAATCATATATATAATATTTAAAGCGCTTATCCAGATATAGTGTAAATGTATCTGCTTTAAAAAAATATTTTTATTCAATAGACATTATTTTACAATCGGGTCCAAATCTAAAGAGACTTTTCAAAAGCCTTACCGGAGAATGTTCAGTTATCAGAACTAAATCAGAAAGAAAATAGTTCACTGAAAAGAATTAAGACCCATGTTTTGACATAGGCTTCTCATATTCTCCTGAAGTTGATTGCTAACCGGAGAACAGTTATCAGCAGGAAGCCAGCGCTGCTTGATTGATGGAACTGAAGAGAGAAGGTGCCAGGTCCTGAGATGGAAATGATGACTGAGTGACCCCTCTACCCAGCCATTATGCCATCATCCTGACTACTGGATGTATTTTCCTTAAAAAAGAACCAAGATTCCAGAACAGGCCTCTGAAACAGGCACTAATTACAGACTTCCCTCGAAGAACACATTTCGTACAGGCTTTGAGCACTCGTTTATGTCAAAACGGCTGGAGATTGAGCGAGAGAGGGAAGGCACAGTGTGTGAGTCGGTGTAACAATCCCAGTCGACCGTATCCTGTTTTTCTTTCCTTCCATCCAAATGTGCTTTCAGTTAGCCGCAGTCTGTGAAGCGCTCCTACGACCATTCTCTATTGTTTTGCTTAGCTTTTTCGCTCATCAATTAAAGCTGCTTCTATTTTGAGCCAGGACCTGTCCCCTCGCCAGCTCATGAGTAATTACACAATGTGCTTGTAATTAACATAAGAATCTCTGATGATGAAGCCTGTGGAGCTGGTGTCAGACTGAGTCACCCTGCTAGCACCACACCTGTGCGAGTCGCATTTTATTACTCTGTTACTAGCTAATGCAATGTTGTAGTGCTTACTTATCGTACTGCAAACACACACACACACACACACACACACACACACACACACACACACACACACACATATATATATATATATATATAGTAACTATTTGAAATGAATTATGATTGATTTACTAATCTGCTAAAGGGATACAAAAACTATTCACTGAAAGGGGTTAGTATTAACAGTTTTGCACCCTTGGTTAGGTTTCAGTATTTAGCTTAAGGGAATACCTGAAACTCTTTAACAGGTCATGAAAGGATTGTAAGTTTATCACTGTTTTCAATGCACTATAGTCAAAGAAAACGGGTTGGAGTCATTTTATCACATCAGCATTTTTAGGAGCATTAAGGTATCAAGGTTTTATGATCCAGATGGGAGCAGAGGTCTGTAGATAATACCCAATAATATCAATAATACAAGAAGAATCACAGTGCTCATACCAAAAGCTGCCTAGACAGCTCAGTTATTCATCCATTGTGCTTGAGTACTGATGCAAGTAAGATCTGCGCACTAACCGTGTAATAGTGTTCAGTGAGCCAAAGTCATTACTGAAAAGAAAATGCCTAAATACAATATCATAATATTAACTGATGGCTTCATAGTTCAGCTAATCACCTGGAATAACAAATCAGCAAAGCTTAAAGTTTGGGTACTGCCCTTTAAAACACACTTCTCTGGAAAAGTGAAGATCATTTTTATAAGCATTATTGTTTCATTCTCGAGCCACAATTGTGCATAAATTTTCGCTTATTAGCCCGAAACTTATCGTTCCTCATTGTGTCAGAAACAAATTATTATCTCACAGGAAAATATGTATAATTGAATCCCATTAAAACGAGGCACTAGTGTGCTAAAAATAACACCGGCTAATTCCTGCACTTAGATTCAATGATAAATGAAAGGAATTGACTATTGGTCTTGCAGTGCACACTAATACAATTTTCATGAAAATGCGAATTAATTATACCTGTAGTTAATGGAATTTTAGAGCAGGCTGTCATGACAGGCAGGTGGTAACGGCTGAAGCGAGAGAAAGAAAAGCATGGCTTGATGGATGAATCGATCTTTGCCCCATGGTAGCTAGCAGGCTAGGTTTGTGTTTGCTTTGTTGAAGCATTTTGTTGCCCTGCCCTTCAGTTCTTCTCCACTTACTGCTCATGTTTGACCTCTTCCAGATGGTATTTGTATTTGAGAAACAAAAATACCACAAAAAAAAAAAACAATTTGTGATTATACTGATCAGCAAAGCTGAGGGTTTGTTGTTGTTCTTGTTGTAAGTGAACAAAAAAACAAGTAGAATAAAATTAATAGAAAATCAGTATAATTCACAATATAATTATGCATTACGATTACATATACACAAACTGCTAGTTTGTCTAGCGAATGAAACTCCCTTTCGCAAACCTGATTAGCAGAAGGATAACAGTTGGGATCAACTTTCAAAGCACCATGCCTCTTTAAATTCCCCAAATTAAACCAAGGCAGACGTGACCTGCTAGACCAGAAAGACTCTGTGCCTAATGCCACACACTCACAATAGAGAAGGAGTAATGGGTGTGTGGTGGGGTAATGACGAATGTTTAATAAGCGTAAGACTAAGCGTAAGACTACTACTACCTTAAGGGAGGATTATAACATATTCATCTTATGCACTATAACCAGAGTAGTCTCATCAAACACGGATGCACGAACCCCACACATCACACAGCCCAAATGTGGTGAAAACACACTCTCCTTGTTAATCTAATTGCACACTGGGCTTAGCTGGCAGCCTACAAAGCAAATCCAGACTAATTCTGTTCCCACTTTTTGGCTTTTATTTAGCAGTGTAATGACTCCAGTGCCTGTTATTCTGCGTGTGGAAGCAAATGTAGTTTTTACATAATCATTCTGTGCCAGATCTCTACATTATATTTACGAGACATTTTTCAATTTAAGTCTACTTTTTATAAATGCCTACTCAAGATTGAGCTTCCTAATAGTATTCATTTAAATACAAAAAGCTATAAACTTATCCAGTATTTTTATATTGAGAAGATGACACTTATATATCCTGTAGCAAAATGACATTTCTATCCAATTAGATTATGAGAGGTTGCCTGTGGCCACACATGCCCTCTTATTAAATAATTAACAAGCAAAAAAACAGGATTTTTTTCCCACAGAGCAGTCATGGAAATGCTATAAATCATGCACAAGGTCATAAACACATTTGGGGCTTCACAATTATAGGAAGCATGGTATGCTACGGTTTTTAATTGAGTTGAACTTCTTTGTGGGTTTAATTAAAATAATTATGCGATATGAAATTCTCCTCAAAACCTATACTGTGTTAGATTTTCAGGCCATTTCACAGGCTTTCCATCTTGCTTAACTGCCTAACGTCTGAAGAAAGAGAATAGAAAATGATGAAAGTTAGGTGCAAGTTGACCAAAATTGTACAAGCGGACTTCAGGGGTCCAACTCGCTCGCAACGATTATAGCCGCTAGCAATTCCGACTCCTGTCCATAAATCCCATTCTGTTTAACAAAACACACTTTCAGCCGTGATTGATGTTTTTACTCAACAGCAGTCTCGAATGTTTGACCTGACGTTTCCCAGGCTGTACACCGAAAGTGCATGTCCAGACATAGAGACATATTAGTGTGGCCATGGCGTTCTCTGTAAAAAAGTCAGGGTCAAGGAAATGCGTAATATATGCCCCTTTCCTTATAAGGTACTCTGGTAGTGTTTTGGATTGTGTCCTATGCATTCGCTCCAACATCTGGGAGTTTGCGTCTTAGGTAATTAGGGATTTTCAGCTGTGCTAATGATGTTTTCTGGATCGCCATAGCACACAACATGATGTTGGGAAATCTGTTGCAGATTTTGATACTGTTCTTGCTACTTCACTCACCCAATTTTTACACAACATTTTTTCATGTTTTACAAGTACACTCTTGTTTATAGTTCTCTCTTTTGCACATTGTACTGTATATTATACAGTAGGTTTACTGGTCGGTGCTATTTTGTATCTTGTGTTGTTTGTTTGCACTGTCTTTGTTTTGCACTGTTTGCACTCATTGTACACAATGCACATTATGTGGCGAGGACACTTAATTTAGTCCCTAGCTCTGTGTTCTGTTAAGTAGCTCTATGTTGTGTGTTGCAGCTCTATGTTGTTTTATGTAGCACCAGAGTTCTGGAGGAACGTTGTCTCATTTTACTGTGTACTGCATCAGCTTTATATGGTTGAAATGACAATAAAAGCTTGACTTGACCTGACGACCAATTTCTCTCAAAACCTAAATATGTATCTTCTGGTTTAGAAATATGTACACAATCAAGAAATAAACCAGGTAAACCAGGTGCATTTATTTCCCAGTTACGTTAGGGTAAAGCTTATTGTTGCTCTCTGAGAACAGCTATAGTGAAAAGCACTACAGTATTCAACAAGCAATGTAAACAGTAAATAAGTTACATACAATAAATACAATCTAGGTTATGATAACAGTCTACAGGTAAAGGTAAACAGTCATAAACATGCATACCATTATTGCAAATGTTGATTAAATTAAATGAATAAAGCAAAAAAAACCCACAATGATGACAATAAGTTGACATAAGTTGACAAACATTATACAATTAGAACAGTATAATGATTTTTGTGTCATGTACCAAGAACTCTGAACAGCATGTTTTAAATATAAATGTTGGTTGTGTGCCAATAACAACAGTATAGAACAGTATAATGATTTTTTTTTAGTTAATATATACAATGAATTGCACTAAATGCACTTATCTGCTGAACTTATTTAAATATATAAATAATAGTAGGCTTAGAGATAATTGCATTTTAAATGCAACTGTTTATTTATTAGGTGGAGACTGCCAAGAAACATTTAGGAGCTGATTTCAGATAAAGCTGTTCATTAATCTTTTTGTGCATTAATAAAGATAGGAGTGTGATTGTGGCTCCTTTATGACTTCTGTAGTTCATGAACTGAAAATAGAAATCTTAGATTTTCTGGGTGTTCTGTAGAAGTTGTTATTGGCACACAACCAACATTTATGTTCAAAACATGCATCTCATCTGTTCAGAGTTCATGGTACATTACACAAATGGTGACAAAGCACAAAGGCGACAAAAAGCAATATTACTTCCAATGATTGTGTCCCATCTATAGGTATGTACCAATTGTAAAAAGTATTAGACATTATCAGCAGTCATGTTTGTGGCTTTTCTGCTCTTTTGTATAGAAGATTTTTTTCTAATTTGACTTGAATAGCCCTACATAGCCAAAATGAAATGCCTAAATTGAATCGCTTGTAAAAGAAAAATGTGGCTAAAGTTGTTTCCTGACTGGAATCTCAAGGCCACAACGACCTTATCCAGGCCACAACGACCTTATCCAGGCATCCATCTACTCAAATAGACATCACACAATCCAATTTTGTGTTTGTTTCCACATTTATTATTAATACTCTAAAACAAAAGATTATATTGACTGCATTTATGCAGCAGACATATTTTGAGATTTTCTTGAAAACTGGTTTTGCTGTGAGAAAGCAGCAATGGCAAATCTGGTTCAAGTTGAAATTTACATTATACCGTCTGTAATGAGGCATAAAGTAGCGAACTGGACGGTTTGTGCTCATTTCCATTTGTTTTTGTTCTTTGCTTGGATGTCCTGGAAGTTACAGTAGACGAGTGTTTAATAAGAAATGAAAGCCATGTCAAGAAAAACAGCCAGCAATGTTCTGCTTAAACCCAGCCAGGATTTTAATGTGCTGTTACCATGGCTGCTGTGTGATGACTACAGCACTTCCAGGAGCCTGATGTTTGAAACAGGTTTCTAAACCCATACTGGAAGCTTTTGTGTGAGTTTTAAACTTAAAAATGTGATTATTTTAACTGTTAACATTATTGAATGGCTAGATCAGATTATAATAAATGGTTTTCACACGTTCCGGCTATTTTATTTAAAAGTGTGTCACAAAACAATGCGCAGAAATGTTGAGCCTTTAGGAGCAGTGTGCTAGTCTAGCTGACTAGCTCATTTAGCTAGTATTTGTAATGAAAATCAAGTCGTAGCATCTAGGGTAATCTAGGCTATCTAGCTGTAGTTTTTGGGATGACAAAAGGACATAGGGTTTCATGAGATTGTATGTAAATACATGGACTGTATTTATTATTATTTTACTTTGTGTTCTGTGTACATTAAAGTCTATATGTAACTATAATCACCATACAGTCAAGAAGTAAGTATACACCCAGCGATCAGGCAGAGTCAAGAGCAAAAACTGCAAAATCAATCTCTTTTATAAGCAGAGGGTAAGAAGGTCATGTGCAGTCTCTCTCGTCTCTCCTAACAGGGCAGGCAAGACAGAATGTGTTTTTCACGGATATAATCATATCATAAAACACATATGCAGCAAGAGTCTGTCTGTGTCACTAGTTTAACAGACATGCTTCTGCTTTGTCTGTCTTAAATCTGAAAGACTGCAAAGTCTGCAAAACTAGACATTTGCAAACAACACACTCAGACTTTTCCTGTACATTTAGATTCTGCCAGTAACCCATATTTTCTCTCTTGCTCTCTGTCTCTCTCTCTCTCTCTCTCTCTCTCTCTCTCTCTCTCTCTCTCTCTCTCTCTCTCTCTCTCTCTCTCTCTCTCTCTACTCACAGGGTATCCCTCCATAATGATAACAGAGCTCATGATTAATTTATGAAGCATTCATCTTTTCATACAGCACACATCTGAAAATCTCTCCTCTTTTATGCATTTTTACTGCTTTAGTCGCTTAGCCAGACAAGTCCCATATCTCCTGGTTATCCAATAAACTCCTGCATCTTATCACAGGAAATTAAATCGTCGCCAGTGCCACCATTTATTAAGCCCAACTTCATTAAATCAATCTTACCTTCTAGGTGCCTCGCTTGGTTATAACAGTGTCACACTTCAGGCATATTTTACAGTTGAAGTCTTTCATACTTTCAGGCTGTTGACTGTACAACTCGCTCGTTCTTTCCTCAGGTTGATCTTGGGTTTCTGCGTTTTATCTCAGCCATCGGGACTCAGGGTGCCATCTCTAAGGAGACAAATAAAAAGTACTATGTGAAGTCATACAAGGTGGACGTGAGCTCCAATGGGGAAGACTGGATCACGCTGAAGGAAGGCTCCAAACAAAAGGTACAAGCTCTATTTGGACACTATGACACTTATAATGAAAGGTCATCTTATACAATAGCGCTACTGAAAATTTCAGTTCTGGCTGGTCAAAAGGTGATCATTAATTTTTTAATACCAGCGGCTCAGAGTGCTGCTTCAGCAGAGTTCATGTTAATGGACATTAGACATTACACATTAGAAGGAATCTCCATTGTCAGGTTTTTTTGCATAGTCAGAAATAAGTCTGTGTCTTTAAGTCTTTAGGATAAGAGTTTTGCTGTTTCTCTATAGGATAAGCTGTGTTTTTTCCTTATTAACTTCAAAAGATCAGATATGTAAAAAGCCTGGGGAAGGAATGTCTGCATATGGTTGCTCTTATATAAGTGATAACCAGAGATGGCAAAAAGTACACACATCCTTCACTCGAGTAGAAGTACAGATACACTTGTGATTAAAAGACTTAGTAGCCATTACTACTACCTGTTTTGGTGTAACACTGGTAACTACACCTCAGATCATATTAATATATTATTACAAAAGAATTAAAAATTTTGTTATCTGATGAATGTATCCAGGCTGAACATCCACCATATAGACGACAAGCAGAGAAAAGATGATGAAGATCAGGTCATCTCTGTTATTCTTTATTGCGCAAAAAATTATTATTGCTCAATTGCTGTGGTATAGGAGGAACTTGCTTATGTGAACTTGTTGTTATTAAAAATGTTAACTTCAGGGTGGTAACAGCTACATACCGGTCTGCATTACACCAACCTGTTATTGATTATACAACAGCAGATGGGTATATATACTATATCAGGAAATTAGATATGGAAAGATATTATCCAGGTAGCCATTTAAGTTTAATGCATCTTCTTATTTATAGACAAAACTGACTTTTTGTTTTTGTTCTTGATGGTTGGATTGTGCATTCACAATACTGTACAATTTGTTTTTGCTTGTTATTTCCATGAATTTTGCTCACATTTGGGTTATTGGATATTTCACTGCATCAACATACACATGTGTTGGATCGTTACGATCTTACTATTACAATAGCGATATGACAAATTTGTACAAATATTTTAAGTTTTGCGCGGCAGGCACAATTTGACCCTCATCTACGTGCCCACTGCAGTATACATACAGTATCTCACAAGAGTGAGTACACCCCTTACATTTCAGCAACTATTTTAGTATATATTCTCAAAGGACAATACTATAGAAATGAAACTGGGACAGTAAATCTATACTGCTATACAAGCTGCACAATGACTACTCTAAAATATATCCAAGTTTCATTTTTATAGTTTTGTCCTTTGAGAAAAATATACTAAAATGGTTGAGGGGTGTACTCACTTTTGTGACATACTGTATATACTGTATAGTTTATACAGTACAGTAGTGTAAATTTGGACAGTTTTGCTAAATGATGTACTGTAATTTGTTAAATTATTCTCCTGGGTGGGCTAGGCCATGTCTCAACTTTTCAAGTTACAATGGGGTCATCGAAACACATCTCCATTGTAACTCGGGGACTACCTGTACTTTTTTATTGTTCAGCTATGATTAAACAATGCTCAGAAATATAAAGAAAGTTCTTTGCCTTTAAAGTTTTAGTTGAAATGGTCTCAAGCTCTCAGCTCGGCAATTTGCTATATAAAATGTGCATCTGAAATTCTAAGTCGAAATCACGCTGATGATTTTTGCACATCTCTCCTGCAGCCTGGTATAGATATTAATTCAGAACAGTCTGCACTGTACCGTTTAATGCCTATTTCTTAGTGTCATTGCCAACAGAGTACTCGTCTGTTAAAGTATCCATGACGTATCCGTCTCCATAAAGACCACCATGCTTTCTAACGTCTCTCAGACTCCCAATTTTCCCCCCAGCCTGGAATGCGAACTCTTTCTGAGACCGAATGAATTTACAAGTGCAGTAAAAAAAAAAAAACAACAACATGAAAAACAACTACAAAACAACCACAGTAGCCAGACAGGCGGTGGGAGATTTTTATTTAGAGCTTTTTTTTTCTGATTGTTGAATGATGTCAACATTTGTGTTTGGGATTTCCACACTTAACAACAAAGCCAAACAACAAAGGCATTAATAAACAGAGACTTTTGAATGAAAGGACAGAGGGAAAGAGTTGTGTGTTTGAGCAGCTGGACAGAGTAGTAGAGCTGAAGGGGTCAGGAGTAGGTGTAGGTCTTTTATCTTTCTTTTGTCTTTTATTCAGTTAGAAAGTGTTTAAAACATGTTGACCTAGCTCTGTGTGTTGCTAGTGTGTGTGTGTGTGTGTGTGTGTGTGTGTGTGTGTGTGTGTGTGTCTCTGAGCATGTGTGTCTCAATTGTCTATTGTTGTTGTCTGTAAACCCAGAGGCCCAATTTCTCTCCTGACCCCCCATTAAAATCACAATTCCCTCTTTATAAAGACTTTACAGTTCTGACCATTTTCTCTCTCTCTCTCTCTCTCTCTCTCTCTCTCTCTCTCTCTCTCTCTCTCTCTTGCTCTCTCTCTCGATGCTCTAAAGTGCTTTAGTGAAAAAGGGGCCCATTTGCAGAGCGCTGAGGTTGCAGTTTGCCTCTGTGCTTGCCACTCGCTCTCCAAAAAAGGCTTTTAATAGTTGGTGCAGTTGGATGGAGCATTGGCGTGACATTTAAAGAGAGCCCCTTGTGTTGTTCTTTGCCTCACACTCACACATTTGACAAGCTGCTCCCAGAGACCCTGAGATATCAGCAAGAACAGAATACAGCGGCATAGAATAGATCGCAGGTTCTGCGGTCTCATGGCTCCAGACATCCTAAACACATCTAAACACATTTGTGTGTACAAGTGCACAAATTAAAGAGCTCCGTGTGAATGGATCTCGCATCTCATCCACATCTCATCTCATCTAGGGCCGAGTAACAGCATGTCAAACGGTCACAAGCATTCAAGACCCTATGATAAAATAGAATACAAATACTCTAAGGTTATGTTTAATAAGAATAAGCCATGAATCCAGACAATTGTCTGTGTTAAGTATATTTAATCACATGTAGACTGAGAAGGGTGTGATGTTTTCAGAGAGGAAATACAAAGCTTTTCCCTCCAAACCCTTTCCCTTTCCTCTGGCATGTCGAATTTTCCTTCCCTTTGCTGAACACACTATAGCTGTCAGTTCGGTCTAGATCTGGGAGACATAACGATATCTGACAAAGCCACTAAATGAGCCGTACTTAGCAAAGTGACCACATGTACAGAACCATAATTAGACAGGGTTTGAACTTTTACTGCGGTGTTTGAACCGCTAACAGATAGAACAAAGCCTCCCTGTGTATCTCTCTACAGCTGGCAATGTTGGGAGCCCAATTTATAACCAGCATTGAATTATGGAACTGTGTAAAATTCAGTATTGATATTTTTTATTGTCACTCTTAATATAATTCGTGTGCAAACAGTTTCTTTATTTCCTTGCCTTCCAGCAGCCAATGAGAGAAGGGTGGTAGGTAGAAAAGACTGCAATTCATTCATCTTGGAAACCAATAAAAACAGAGAGTAATGTGGCATTTATAAAACCTATAGTTAAATAAATGAACTGAAAGTGGTTCGCTTTAACACGGACTGAACCTCTTGTTCCTGTTTAATCCATCAGCATATTTTATTTAACCTGTTTAATTTATTTTTAAGTGCTTACTTGGACAGATGCATAAACACCCTTGCCTACTAATACAGAAAGTTGTTTGAATGTAAGAAAGTAAGCACTGAACAGTTGCTGAGCCAGTTATACTCTAATGTTCCCGAAATAATGTTTCTTGAAGTGAGCTAGAAAAGGGTTTGCTCACATAATACTCAAGATTAGGTAATAAATTAAACATAATAGGGTGTGGGGTTACAGGAATATAATTAACAACCCAATACAGGGTTAACCATTTTCATATGTTTAAAGATATTATTCTATAATACAGGATTCTAGCTGCTTAACATTTCTGGGTTTTCTTTGTCGTATTTTCATGATGCACTACGTTTTTAATGTTTTAACTCTTTTGAATGTTAGTCATATTAGATTACACAAGTCATACAAATTATACATATAAATGTGTGATTTGCTTTGGAACTACAGAGAGTCCCAAAAGACTCCATACATAGAGGAAATTAACACATATTTTGGCAAAATGTAACTTTATTTGCAAACCAAGCGCATGATTGTCATTTCTTTGTAAACACCCGCAGAGTTGTTGCTTGCACTCATGATGAATTCGCATGAACACATCTGATGTTAAGGCATGTAATTGCAATTTGAGTGTGTTTCGGTAGATGATCTTTTTTGCTGTATCTTTTCCTGGTACATACACCATGGACTGCTTTTCTCAGAGGAATTCTTATGGTCTACCTAAAAAATATTTCTAATATAAACTAAATATACTTTGCTAAGAAGTGTTTCTGCTCTGTATAGAGACTTTTGGGATGTAATAATAGCTGCTGTTATCACCAACAAAAGGTTTTTTTGTCAATACAAAAAAAATCTTTTTTTTTAGATGATGCTCTTCTTTTTAGGACATCTTTAATAAATGTTATATAAAAGCATAAATGTAAAAAAAGAACTTTATGTGATTCTGAATCAAATGTTGAATAATCTTGGAGATTAGTTGTTTTGGGTTGAATAAAGCAGGTTTGTTAATTTTTTTGTCTTTTGTCATCCTACAATAAACACATTGAGACTGATACACATTTAGCAAAAAATGTTTCTTGTTATAATTACTGCACCATCTCCCACTTCAATGTGTTGAATGTAATCCAGATCGGCGGCTATGTTTATTAGATAAAACGTGACACAATTTTCAGGCTTCTAGGGACAGTCCTTGATGAATCCGCTCCAGAAAGCATGATAATAATTAATGTGGGATTTGCTACTTCCCTGGCAGGTTTTCCTGGGCAACACGAACCCCACAGATGTTGTGAAGACCTTGCTGCCCAAACCTACACTGACACGTTTCGTCCGGATCCGGCCCTACACATGGGAAACGGGCATTGCTCTGCGATTTGAAGTGTATGGCTGTAAGATCTCAGGTGAGTTTCGAGGCGAGTTGCCCGAATCCTCAGCTCATATCGATTTAACTAAGCTTAAGCAGCTGCGAATTGTCAAACATATTGTTTATGTTTAACAATTTAAATTAGATTAGCAGTACAAGACAGAAGCCATGCTTGGTCCATGTGCTCCTCTAAAGGGCAATAAATCTCTCATCTAAGTTGTTTACATTTCTTGCACACTCCTGGCATGTGTGAGAAATGTTTACTCTTTGCACTGAAAGATTTGTGCTGTTTTTCTTTTTTTGACTGGAGGATGTGGGGGTTGTTTCTGCATTATATATGGAACCTCATGTGCTAAAGAGGATTACGCTTTCAAAAGTCCTGTGTTTGGATGTTCTTCATTTAAAATGAATAGTGTCTATGGCAGGCATGGTTACTTCTCCTTCGAGAGAGTAGAACATTCTCACTTCTGCTCTCTTCTCCCCTCTGAACCCACTAACCCTCCCCAGAGCTTCGGCTTTTCCACCAGACACACTTGCACACGCATGTTACATTCTTATTATAAATGCATGGCTCTTCGGTCACCACTCACACAGTCCCAGCTGGCTCAGCTCTCATTTGCATGCTCATCTGCATGTTTTGGCATTGCTCCACCCTCAGCAGGGTTTTGATTATGAAGCCTTTCATGTCATCAGCGTCTCCCTGCTGAGACGTGTGTGTGTGTACTATCAATCTAATGTACAGCCTACATTTAGTGGTTCTATTTTTATCTTCTGTAACCTTCTGGGTGAAATTTAGTATTGGTTGTGTATGTGTGTGGGTGTGTATATATACTCGGTTTGATGAAACGCTAGCGTCCAGCTGGGGCAGCCATGTTTAGGGTGGATAAGTGCACCACATCTAAAACACATCATAAGAGCTCAGGCTTCTTCATGACATCATCAACGTGCTGCGGGTTCCCTCTAATGATGCGGCCATCTTGGAGCATTCACAAACTTCAAAAAAATTGGGAAAGCCTGTTTAAGCATAGAGCATGTCATGCCTTTGAATGCATATGTATATAAATAATACATTCCAAAAATATATTTTTAAATAGACAAATCTTATATATTTCTACACTGACAAAATTATGGTTTTGATAATACTGTATGTGCAGTATGAAGCACGTGGTTATGATAATATGTATATGTATGATAATAATAAGAAGCACTTGTAAGTATATAATTTTATCAAAAAATCATCCAAAACTTTCCATTTACAAGTGAACAAATGTAAATATTTATTTTAATTCTAAAATGCTGAAATATATGTAAATAATGTAACCTTTGGGAATTAAAAAAAAAAAACCCTCTGGAAATTCTTTCTAGTTTCAGTAATCTTTACACAGTACTCCACCCATACCGAGTTAATGGCCCTGCATGTGAAAGTTAAACATACAATCCGAGCATGATTGTCACAGTATATAACAACAGAGAGATATGCGTTAAAGTGCAGGAGAAGGGTTTGATGAGACGTCATGTGTAACAGTCATTCCACATCCACATAGCCTTTAATAACCTTCTTCTACTTGTTTGTAAATAAGGCCATCTGTGCGTGCCGCCACCCGCTTCACACACCCACCCCAATCACTGCAGCCGGACCGGCAACTCACGCAATGACACACACACACACACACACACACACACACACACACACACACACACACACACACACACACACACACACACACAAAACCAACCACCAACACACACACAGTTTGACAACTTCCCACCAAACACTTCCAAAAGAATCTTCATAAACATGTCTACAAAAACAAGTAAGTCGATGGTTTTAAAGGGATTCGTTCAGCACTATGAGATGGCTCAGTGTCTTTGGATTCTTAAAATGTTATAATTTGTCTGGAAGGATCTGAATACATCTAAACTGTTTACTAAAACAAATTTACATATAGATTGTATTCTTTAAACTTAATTCTTAAAAAATACCAGATAATAAAGTGGGAAACAAACATAGACAGAACATGTAAAAGCGTTACATCTGAGAACATTTAGTTGTAGTTTTCTATTTAAAAGACAAATTCCCACACTGTGAAATACGTATATATATATATATATATATATATATATATATATATATATATATATATATATATATATATATATATATATATATATATAGTATGTATACAAAAAAAATTTTATATTTTTTTTCTCCTATGATACTTGGCCTAAAGGGCATATTTGGTACATTATCATTTCTATAGTAATAACGTCCATCATTACAGTGAAACGAAACATTGTGCAAATATGAAAGCCAGGAATATATTTTAATACTGAGCCCCCAAGTAAATTCCCACATAAACTGCTAATTCCTATGTCCTGTAATATCCCACCATCATTTGACTTTTTATTTTTATTTTTATTTTTTTTTGCTTTCTGTAGCTCACACATCTGGGCACATCAGAAAATCGCAGGGAAGCGTGCTTATCCGTTCCAGAGCTGCACAGACAGCATTGGTATTTCACACTGCATTAAGCCCATCTGTGACACATCTCATAGTGTTTCTGATGCTTTCCCGATTCACAGGAACTGAACTGATTTTAGATTGTAATATTGCGGCATGTCTTTTTTTTTTTTTTTAAGAGTGGCTTATGATGCATGGAGAGCCCATGTAAGTGCAAATGTCTTTTTAGACACAAACAATTACATTAAGGATAGTATATAAGGGCTCCTTCAAGAAGCCTTACATTGTGCAATAATTGTAAACTTACAAGATTCACCAAAGGTTCTATACTAAAAAAAGGGAAAACAAAAAAAGGACAAGCCAAATAGGATTGGGAGAATATCAAAGACGAAAGAACAGGGTTGGAGGAGGGGGAGAGAAACCTGGTGCATGAAAACTAGAAGCTCAGATGTGAAAGGTAGAAGCGCCAGAGGAGAGGGGAGTTTTAATTAGATACCTGGAGACAAACACCGCAGGCGGGTGAGTTAATATGCACAGAGCAGAAAGGAGAGAGCAAGAGAATGAGAGAGAAAAGAGGAACTGCTTATCTGCGTATGCTGTGTCTTCATTTTCTCTTGGGTGCTGTCTCTTTGCTCTAATTTACGTTTCTGTCTCTCCAGATGCCTTTCTGTACTCCATCCCAGCCTTTTTTCTTCTAAGCGCACTGAGACAGCTGTAGAAAGCCAGTAATACATTCTGTCTCCATGGTTCCCCGTTCCAATGCGTTTCATGAGCTGAGAACATTGCTGTGCCCAAGTTCCTCAGTGTTCGCGTCCACCTGTGTCTCACCTCATCCTTCTTTCTTTATCTCCATGCAGAATATCCATGTTCAGGAATGCTGGGAATGGTCTCTGGCCTAATCACCGATGACCAGATCACCGCTTCCTCACACACAGACCGCAACTGGGTGCCGGAGAACGCTCGACTCCTGACCAGTCGCTCAGGATGGACTCTACTTCCACAACCGCAGTCATACATGGACGAATGGCTCCAGGTGGACCTGGGTCAGGAGAAACTCGTGCGCGGACTGATCATCCAGGGAGGGAAGCACCGCGAGAACAAGGTCTTTATGAAGAAATTCCGTCTGGGCTACAGCAACAACGGCTCTGACTGGAAGATGGTGATGGAAGCCAACAGCAACAAGCCCAAGGTGAGCGGAAATGCAGCTGGAGTTTAGCGTTTAGTGCAAATTATTTCAGCCTATTGACAGTATGCTGTAAAGTTTTTAAACACAGTTCCCTTAAAAAAGTGCTTTTTTTTTTTAAACAGGAGTTGCTTAAGTATTGCCACCCCTAATATCCTTCCCTAGTGGGGAAACTACAGCACCATGCCAATTGAATGTCTCACAAAATGTATACTTAAGATGCTTGCAACATTTTGGACCAATTTCCCATTTTTCTCTGCAGTCTCTTTTATAGTTTTTTCATTTTTCATGTGGACTAGTCTTTTCAAAATAAAATAATGGTATTCTGACTTAAATTACCTTTAAACCGTTGTCCTTTTCCACTCACTGCATAAAATGTATCAAATGTTTTTTCCAATTTTGGTAAGTAGGATGGATGAGGGGGAATGAGGAAGAAGGATTTGCAGCAGCTGACTGTAAATGTGCTAATGCCTCATTGGTATGCATTGTGCATGCTGTTCAGCCACGCTGCCCTCAGGAAGAGAGTGAAGAGACGAAACACCTCGTGCCTGTCAGAATACACCAGCAGAGATCTAGCACAGGGGCCTCTGTAGCTGATTTAAAGGTCCTAGTTGTACAGTACCTCCTTTAGATTCTCTCTCATCCTCTACTCTGTCCTCCTATCCGAGCTTGAAGGAGACAGGAAAAGTTAACAGTGAAGCCCATTAATTCTCTTTCACGCTGTTACTGTTGTAGACCTTTTCATTATGGGAGCATGCGTTAGTCTCTTCAGTTCTTTAATTCTCTCTCTGTTTCTCATTCTTATGTGATGTTCCACTGTGTATATGGAGTCTGTTAAAACTGAAGTGAATGGCAATGAGAGATTTTCTCAAAAGAGAGAGAGAGAGAGAGAGAGAGAGAGAGAGAGAGAGAGAGAGAGAGAGAGAGAGAGAGAGAGACACCCTGCTGCGTTGGTAGCTGGCGAGCTTTTGCTTTAACGTTCCCTTCAGATGTCAGTCACTGTTTGGATTAAGAATTTTCGTTGTTTTATCCCCAGTTCTGTCCCACCGCTTCGTCCTTTCACAGAGATCAAGAAAGCGCTCAAACGTATGGCTGAATTCACGTGTATGCTCTATATTATACTGACTACCTCTTTTTCTTTCTGTCCTTGTGCAGCTTTTCGAGGGGAATATGAACTACGATACACCAGTATTGAGGACAGTGGAGCCCATCTTGACTCGCTTTATTAGAGTTTATCCAGACAGAGCTACACCAACAGGCATGGGGTTGAGACTAGAGCTGCTCGGCTGTGAGTTTAAAGGTAGGCCTACATATAGTCTACTCTATTTGTCTATGTCTCTCTCTCTCTCTCATTTCCCTCATAATGTTTTACTTGTCTATGTGAAAAGCAAACAAAAAAAGTTGCAGACTAAAGGGCTTTAAAATTAAAAATCGTAACAGTGTAAAATCACGCTGTGTGGTCCCTCATCATGGAGGAATAAATACAGATGCTGCTTGGCTGAACTTGAGCGGATACACTCGAGAGGGTAAAAAGTAAAGCCTCAGGGCTTCAGCCTTCTTCAGGATTAGTGCAGTTGTCCCACACATTCCCCATCAAAGGATTTCTTTTGCCCAAATAAGCTCCAGCATATGGCCCTCGCTAAAGACAGACCAAATGACAGGGACCCTCTAAAGAGCAGAAATGATATACAGTCCATCCTCTGGAAATCCCATCTTTATATTTTAAAAGGATAACTTCACCCTGAAATGTGTTTCTGTTGAAATATCTGTAGCATGTTTACTGGTTGTTTTTATGTTATTCCCATGAGAGCTTAGCAGTAATGTGTTGCACTGATGTCACAGGGGGATGTTGAACTTATATTCCTACTTACCATTTTCCAGTTATATGAAAGATAGCAAATGCAATGGTCCTAGAATGCAATACAGCTGGCCAATGCAGTTATGCTGAGTTGCAGCAGAGCCAGGCTAGTTTGCAATCCACAAGATGATAAGCACAATGGTATTAGCAAGAAGTTTTAAATGCTGGTATGTTTTACCATGTCTATAAATGAGGAGGTAATAGAGCTGGACAGACCAAAGTACTTAAGTGCTGATGTACCACTCTCTATTCATAGAGATGAATGGGGCTAATTTCTGCTGCATTACTATTAGTACATGAACGGCTGTGTGTGTAACATAGGTAGTAGCGAAGAACTAAATAGTCAACTCAGAATATTATTACAAGATAATGAATGTTGGCTGCCAGGTCCCCTGGTGGTCTAATGGTTAAGATGCAGCGCTCTCACCGCTGCGACCCGGGTTCGATCCCCAGTCAGGGAACTATCCCCAGCCACTCTTAGTGCCGGTCCCAAGCCCGGATAAATTGGGGAGGGTTGCGTTAGGAAGGGCATCCAGCGTAAAATATGTGCCAAATCAAACGTGCGGAGGATCCGCTGTGGCGACCCCTAACGGGAGAAGCCGAAAGAAAGTTTTAATGAATGTTGGCTGCCACTCATGATACTGTTTCTATGAAAAAATACAAAAGTAATGAAGGATGGTGGATACAAATACTGGCCTTCTTCTTCGTTTTTTTCTCCTACTCTACACACTTTCCCTCCTCCTTCGCTCTCACACTTTGAGCTTATTTAAGTTTGTTAGGAGTACATTCTCTGTTGAGACAGCATTAAGTGGATTTACATATTGGCTTTCTTGGAATCACTGAAGCTGGCTTATGTAAGCTACGGCGTCCCACTGTGGGCTCTAGCTGGATGATAGCTTGTTTTTACTGGCAAAGCCAATGCACACACTCACGCACCACACACATACGGACAATTCACAACGGTTTATATATACTCAGTCATTCTCTCCTTGTCTCAGACACACGGTTAGAGTATAGCATATCATGAAATATACACACTTGGGTGTTATCCGTATCTGTAAGAATAACAGCAGGGTGCTAGAACGTAACCAAAGCGGTCGCAACTGATTTATGCATTTGAATGTTACTCTCATCTCTGTGATTTTTTTTTATATACAATGTATTAAGAATTAAACATAAACACACTTTTTCATGGGCCACTTTTAGTCGACTCATAAATCTGTAGATATATGTAAGGACTTGCAGCTTCTTTTTTATGTAGGTAACTTATTGGAGTCTCTTTTTTGCCATTTAAGTTACACACTGTGAAGTGAACATTCAGTATGTGCCTAAGAAGTAATTTTGGAGTTACAGCGGGAAATGAATTTGAATATGGTAGTTTTACACAGAGAAAAAGAAAATCTGTCGAATACTGTGACTTAATAAATTTAAAGCATTTATATTTAAAGATAAAGCCATGTTTCACAAGATTTAATCAAGCAATTTCAAAACATTTTGTAACAGAAACAATCCATGGCCATAATTTCAACAACTAATGAATTTAGTAGATAGCAGCTCATTAGGGAAAGCAATTTTTTCGCAGATTTTTGTAGATTCATAGGGTGTGATTTGTTTTCCAAAGGGTCTGATCAGCAAAGTAACTAAGAGAGTTAAAAGATTCTTAAACAGAGAAGCATGCATTTTTCCCTCTCACTTTATTTAGTCTCATCTGAGAATCTGTTGAGTCTTTCACAAATTGTAGTTGAACATCCCTAATGTGTGGACTGTGCAGTACAAAATATCGGCTTTGATTGTTCCAGCTACTTCAAATCATGCATGCAATTTAAACCTGCGTTTAACAACAAATCTAACAGCAGGAAATTTAGCCCGTCAAACTTTCAGTAATCCCATCTAACCCCTCCTTCCTGCGCTCACTTCCTGTTCTCTCTCTCGCTCTGTCCTCTCTTTCTCTCTCTAACTTGCTGAAAGCCTGGCAGGCTCAGGAGCCCCTCATTATTAGTTGTGAGTAAACGGAGGGAATCCGGCTGTGAGTATAAGCAGGCAGAGCCACAGGCAGCAGGACACGCATCTGACTAATGAGAGACCTGAGTCTGCCTCACATTCACACATACAGACCAAGCCCTGGGTGGAGCTGCTCAGACTGCCAGGACACATAGCAGCAGAGCCAAACCCCAGCACCTAGACACAAGCAACACACTGGCACATATATCACACATACACACATGGCTCAGGAGATGCTTCTGGTGCTGCTACTATGCTCTTACTAGCTAGTGTGTGATTTGGGTGTTTTATCATGTCGTGCCTTTTCTTTATTTAGTAATGCCCTTCTCTCTATATATATCTCTAGCACCCACTGTGCCTCCCACCCTGCCCGTTCCTCCAACCACACCATCGGACGATTGTGATGATGATCAAGCCAACTGTCACAGTGGAACAGGTGATGACTACGAGCAGAAAGGTGCTAACAGCAAAGCCTGCGCCCTTCCTTGCTACACCTTGCTACTAACTGTATTGCACAAAGCATGTTGCCCTCTACTCATTTTCCACATGCTTAACCCCAGGCACGCAGGCTAACCTGAGCACATTCAAGGGTCATTTCTTCTATAAAGTCACCTTTCACTAATAATTTGTGCTACATGAACAAAAGTATCATTTTGACACTTGAATGTGATTCCAGCTACTATTTATAAGCCGTCTCTGTCCTGTTTGCAGCAGCTTCGCTGTGTTGTGTTGTGTTGCATTGTGTTGTGTTGTATTGTGTTAACATCTACCTATTATGTTGAAGGCATGGGGTTATTTTTCACTTCATTGCTGGATACAATCATGTAGAAAGTTAAATGTGCAGTTTTTAATTTTGTATAATGTAGTTTTTCGTTTATTTCCAGACTATTGAGAGTCCTATGTGTTAAACCACTGTTAACCCAAAGGTCATTTGTAAAGTTAAAGGTCATGATTTAAAAAATGCTAAATATGCATATTTAGTAGTTTTTGCATCACTTTAGCATATTGTAATAGATCTGAAAAGATTCATACTTTCTGGATTTTTTTAAAAAAAAATTCCAGTCTGTAAATGAACCTCACCCCTGTTAAGCACTTAACATTCACTAAAAAAAAAGAAAGATTATGAAAGATTATGGAATACCTAAGTATGGAAGTTGGAGTGAAGACAAGTGACTGTTAATGGTTTCGCCATGATTGCGCAAGGGCTCTAAAATTACATACTGCTCCTTTAATCACTTAACGGGAACCTGCAACTTCGTTTTCTGACAATTTAAGTAAAGTCGAGTCCATATCCAGCTGTGTGTCTGATTTCACTTTGTCTCTGGTGCAGGTGGCACTACTGTTCCTGAGACCACTACAGAGATGGGCCCCATGACAGGTGAGAGAGATTAACAGTTCTATGTGCTTTCACATTATTTGTTTCTTCCATTACATACTGTAATACACTAGTCCTTTCTTTTATCTCAGCAATAGGTAGACATGAACGTTTATGAGTTGCGTTATTGCTAATGAGTGCTGTAATAATCCAGCTTCATCAGCATTAACGCAGTAAAACTCTGTGTGGATATAAATTGAGTGGGAGGACAGAACAATTCAGTTCTCTCTAATTAGGATGTGTATGTGTGGGGTCTGATGATGCATGCTTTTTGTTATGCTAATTTTGCTGGGTCCTTACAAGGATAGAAATTATTTTGACCCTGTAGGAATAGTCAGAAAACTCAATGCAAGCGTGTTGTCTAGATATCTTACTACTGAATAGGTACTTCCATTCCATTTCAAATGCGGTTTATTTGTTATGCAAACGGATTTAAATATTTTTGGACTTCTGGTGAAACTTCACCAGAAGGAAACTTCTGGTGCCTTCCGCTGCAGCAGTACAAATCCTCTGGAGATGGGAAAAAAGAAATAACTTTTAATTGGATAGCGGTGTTTTTTTTGAGGAACAGTGGCAGGGAGCCTTAGCTGTGGCTTTTAATGGAAAAAATTTTCCTCTTCACTGGGCAAATACTCTGCAGAAGCCACTCTGAATCCGCACGTTATTGCATTTCATACTGTCTGGAGAAAGAAAGGCGACAACATCGTTTGTCTTTTATATCTGTTATTTTTTTTTGTCTGGATTTTACACCCCCCTATTCTCTTGTCTTCCTGTCTTCCCTCCTGTCTCACAGAAAAGAGTGTGCCCTGTATTAAACAGCCTCGATTTCACACCTTCTGCCTATTTCATCAATATTATGCACATATAAATATCACTCACAAGATTTTGCATCTGCATAATCAGTGACAGCTTTCTGCATTTTTTAAATATTTTTTTTAATGTATTTTTTTAAAGAATCAGTTTGATTGTATTATTATGTCCCATTTGTAGCAGGGTGTTCTACTGCCCCCTAATGTGAAGCTTTTAATACTGCAGAAACTGGGCTTTTTCTCAGATGTTGAAAATTTAGTTACTCTGTATATAAATAATACTGCATAAGGTTGTCTTGGTTATTCTAAGCATTTGCATTTGTGTGTTACTAGCATTCTTGTGGTTTGCGTGTGACTTTGGCTGGGCGAACAACCCCTCATTCTGCAGCTGGACGTCTGAAGGCAGCTACAGGTGGCAGATTCAGTCCAGTGGCACACCCACATTAAACACCGGCCCCAACATGGACCACACAGGTAACACATAAAGAGAGTGCAATAAAACACATGATTCAAATCATATCTCGGTTCATTCCCATTCCCTAAACGTTATACCGATTCCATTCAGGTGGCTCTGGAAACTTCATTTACACCCTTGCGACTGGAGCGCAGAAGAAAGAGGTGGCGCAGCTTGTCAGTCCAGCTGTTACGGGTCAGGAATCAGATCTGTGCCTCTCCTTCTGGTATCACATGTTTGGCTCACACATCGGTACCCTGCACATCAAGCAGCGTCATGAGAGTGGGCGAGAAACAGCTGATGTACTGCTCTGGACTGTGAGCGGACATCAGGGCAACCGCTGGAGAGAGGCCCGTGTGCTGATCCCTCATTCAAGCAAACCCTACCAGGTGTGTGTAATGGATAGACATACCAAAAATGATATCAGCGTGTAAGAAAAATGATTCACACTTGTTGACTAAGGCATAAATAGCAAGAAGAGATACTGCGACACTAAATAATGAATCTCTAAACGTTTGTTTGTGCAGGTGGTGATAGAGGGTGTGGTGGAGGGACAGAGCTTGGGAGACATTGCTGTGGACGACATTAAAATCCTGGAAATCAACATGGTGGATTGCAAAGGTGAGTCAGACATAAATCTCATGAAGATCAGTCAGTATCTAGCATGTTGATTTGTCAGTACGATAGATTGAAATGCACTTAAAATATATATATGTATATACACGTTAAAACAAAGCACTGATTTATTTAAGTGGGAAAAGCTTGTTAGCTGTCAGTAAATATAACTGTCTTCTGTGTTTTGTGTTTGTGTGTGTGTGTGTGTGTATGTGTGTGTGTGTGTGTATGTGTGTGTGTGTGTGTGTGTGTGTAGACCCAGATGTCCCTACAGAACCCATGCTGGCTGAAGACTTCGCAAAATTCCGTAAGTTTCCTGTTTTTGTTACTATGACGGCATTTCAGTGCAACATAATTTTTTTTAATAAATACGATAATAAGAGTAAAAAATAGAACTACAAGAATAAAGCCAAAACTAAGAGAATAAACTCGTAGCAGCACCGGCTGAAGTACTGTCATGCTGGTGTTACAGCAGATTCTGTGACCATTGTATTTTGTGACCTGAGAGGGTGCTATTGCTCAAATGCAGCTTAAAATTGATGGCCCAAGATTCTGTACACAAACAGCGTCATTTCAAACATCAGCAGCCACTAGGGGTGTAACGGTACACGCTTGGCGAACTGTCAGTTGCAGTGCTGAGAAGAAACAAATTCGTTAATTGATCTGTACAGAAAAAACTCATTTACAGAAAGTGCCTCTATTGTGCAGTCTGAAATTGCAACCAGTGGTCGACTCTAAGGATATTCGAAGAGGAGATGTGTTTCTCAAGAGAGAGATACACCAACGCTTCAGTCATGCTGCTACGACGTTATCATTGTAATGCCATGACTTTATTCTCGTAATTTCAACTTGATTTCGAATAAAAAATTTTAGTGCTACGACTTTATTCTCGTAATATTAGATTTATTCGTAACATGGCACTAAAATGTCTTCATAAGCTACACCATATATAGACGTAATAGTAATTATTACAAACTAAAACAAAGTTGTATTGATGGTGTTGATGTGCTAGGAAAATTTCAAACACCCGAAGACACACACACACACACACACACACACACACACACACACACACACACACACACACACACACACACACACACACACACACACACACACACACACACACACACACACACACACACACACACAAGTTAATGTATATTGCCTTATCTGCTTATTTCCTACTCCTTCATGCTTTACTAGCACCTCACTTCCTGCTTATTTATCACCACCCCTTATATACAGACTGTCCATGCATGTTAAATAGAATTGACAGGAAGGGAGTAATGCCTGTTTTGCAGTCATGTTTTCTGATTGGTTAATACAGATAGACTGTATGTAATTCAGAAATTCAGTTTGACTTTTCTTTTTTTTTTTAACAGAAACCATTCCAAGCAGGTTTAATTATTTATTTTCATATCATATTGTACATGTAGTACCTTGGAACTTGCAGCGTTATTCAAAGTGTTGATCTTATTTTCACTAAAGTTTACTGACTATTGACTGAAAAAGTCAGACCAGGCTGAGCCAAACTTGACAGATGGGACCATGGGCATGATGTTATACTGTACATAACCTTGCACAAAAAAGAATAAAATCCTTTAACACATTTGCAGATTTTTATGTCTAGTTCCTACAATTTTCTCTCTAGTTCTTATCTCAGTTATTGCAATTTCTACTCAAGTTTACTTCATCTGTGAATAATTTTTCTACTGTTTGTTTTCTTTCTCTAGCTGTGGACATCACCAACTTTCCAAAGACTGTCGAGAACAAGGATATCAGTGGAACAGGGAACATGCTGAACACTTTGGACCCCATTCTGATCACTATCATCGCCATGAGCGCCCTGGGCGTCTTCCTGGGCGCCATCTGTGGCGTGGTTTTGTACTGCGCCTGCTCGCATGGCTCCATGGCCGACAGGAACTTATCTGCTCTGGAGAACTATAACTTCGAGCTGGTGGATGGCGTCAAGCTAAAGAAGGACAAGATCAACTCACAGAACTCATACTCAGAAGCGTGAGGCGCCAGCCAATGCGAGGACAGCTTTCCTCAGGGAGGCGGGCAAACAATAAAAATAAAATAAACAGACTGACGGCGCTCTCCTGTTGGATGAGGACAAGTTTCTGAGAACCAATGAGAAGAGAACAGGGACTGAGCCGTGTTTTTCTCAGGAGCTGCAGTGAACAGAACCCACCAGTAGGGGACACTGTGTACAAAAACATTGAATCTGAGGCTGAAGATGAAAAAACGAACAAACAAAAAGAATATGTACAGAGGATTTAGATGATTATTTTAATTTTTTTATTTTATTATTTTTTATTATTTTTTAGTTGCTCATTTTTACAATCGGATGCTGGTGTTGAGACCAATATATGAAAATGTTATACGTATTTATCATTTTGTCTGGAAGGATGAAAAACATCTTGAACATTTCTTTTATTATTTTTTTTGTTTGTTTAAAGAAGATGTGAAAAAAATCCAAAACGAACCATGTCTGATAGCCCATAATGGGACACGTATCTGACAGCGTGGTTCAGTCAGTGCCTTTGGTACATCTTTCTTGGCCTCATTTCTTAAGTTGTAAAATTTTTCTTTCATCCTTTTTTGTTCTGGAAACAAAGACAAACACACAAAAACGAAGGATGAAAAAGAAAACGAATAATAAACAAAAACATAAATGCTGGTCACCTGACCCTGCAATCATGACCCGGTTTATTCATTGCGCTTTAACGTTGAGAGCCCACATATTGTACATACAGTAAGTTTTAATATATTTTATTGCCCTTTTCAAAGAAAACGAGTAAAAAAACAAAAGAACAAAAAAATAAGCTGCAATATCCCTTTTTTTCTTTGGTGTTGTAAATACAATCGTCTGACTGTTTTGTGAAGGTGAAAAACGTGTGCTTTTCGTCTTGTTTGGGTTGCTTTATCACCTTTCCCAGAAATGCAGCTAATGTGTTAAAACGCTGGTGGTTCACACACACGCAAAACACAAACACGCACACACATAAACACAAACACTTATTCTCTGACAAATAAAGCACCTCACTTCACCTACATCTCACATACATTTACAAGTCCATTCAATCCATCCAGGTGTTTTATGATCATCCATAAGGCTGAAAGAAAATCAGGTGTTACCCATTCTTTTTTTTTCCCCCTGTTCTTCTTTATTGCTCAGTTTTGCCATCATGACAGAAATGAACAAACCAACATCGTCATCTTCACCTCGATTCCGCATTTTTAAATCACCCTCTCGCCTCGAAATGCACTTTGTCGTCATCTGTCTTGCGTGAGTGACCTGAATAAGAATGGTGCTATCATCTTTGTGATATTTGGCAAATCGTCATAGCTTGTCTCTCATCTCTGACCTTGTTTTCTGGACGAACTCGTTCTCGGTGATGTCACGTTTGCCTCGTGTTTGATTAAATACAGTGATCATCACTTTGCCCATTGCATCTGTACCAAAGGATTTTTGCCTCAAAACACACAGAATAAACAGCATACACAATACAGAGGATGTGCATCAGCTCATATTCAGATAAGGCACTGATCTTGACTAAAAAAGAACAGCATATTAGGGACTGGGACTTAATCCAGCACGTGGAACGCTGGCTCATCATTCAACATCTAATAACAATATAAAACCTAAGAACTTCATATCACACATTCTGTATCACACATAACCCAGAGTACTTCACTTTCTCATTCCCTTTCTGTCTCACTTTCTTTTACACACACACAAACATATGCACACACATACGCACGTACACACCTAAACTGATTCATATTTTAAGGGTTTCTTGGTATGTTTCTGTGCTGTGCTGTGTTCTGTGGCAAACACGTTTTTCTATTCATTTCTCTCCAGTAGTTTGCAATGCCATGACCCCGTTTCTCAATGCTACCTGTGTGATCACTGAAGCTAAAGGCCGACTAGCTTCAGTGCGGTTTTGATGAAGAAAGCATACTGTAGCATCAAGGGAAAAAAAAGAAACAATGTTGCACTGATAGATATATTTAAAGAGGTTTATGTGTTTATAGCATTCATTTGTACAAAAACGAAATCTTCATTAAAAAAAAAAAAGGACAGTGTTCATTTTTTTTTATAGTTTCAGAATAAGTAAATAATTCTGAAATATATGGTTATTGAGATGTTTTCATTATTGAAAAAGGTATACAAATTTCCTATAGTAAAGTTCCCATTTAGCTGATTGATTATCTTTGGTTTTGTATCGTCAATCGAAATTTGTGCTTTTTTTTTTTTTTCCTTTTTCTTTTTTTTTTTACACAAGAAGAAGGGGAGAAACTTTTATTTTCAATACTGATTCTGTAATTGCTGTTATAGGAAGGAAAATCTGAATAAAACAGCAAGGCCTTAAAAAAAACTGTCAATCAATGTTTTGTATTTCAACACTCTGCATCATAAAAAAGAAAACAAATCTACAGTGTCTATTGTTCTCTCAACAGCTTAGCTCAACATACATTCCAAAGATTCAGATCCAATAAAACCTTTCGTAAGACATGCTGGATGGCTTTTTATTTCCTATGCATAATGGCCTGGAAATTACACCCATCCCCCCCACCGCCCCACCCCCCATCTTAAAACTTTAAGTTCTTAGACATATTTAGTCTGAGATGTTTATGTGGTGTAGTCTGTCATGAATCTGGATGCAAATAGAAGTTTATTAGTAAAACAGACAAAAGACAAAGACAGAGTTGAAATCAAAGGGTCTGAAGGTGAAGGGTTTGGGTTATCAACAAGCACAATGTCTAAATTTATTTGTATTGTGCTTTCAGCCACAGAGCAGCTTTAAAAAAAATCCAGATGTAGGTTGTATGAGAAATCCAGAGGCCACAGTGGAAAAGAAGAACTGTCGAGAGGAGAAAATAATGATTGGAACCAGACCTATTTCACAAGTGATACCAGACTGAAGGATTATTCTAAATCAATACTGTATATAGTTATAGTAAAGACAAATGTGTGTGCTAAAAAGGATGTTAAGTGTGTGCATATTGTGAACCCTATTACAAACTCCATGAGTCCACATGAGATCATAAAAATACCCGTGTTCAATATCATAGCACCTGAAGCAAAGCACTTATCCCCATAACTATATATATATATATATATATATATATATATATATATATATATATATATATATATATATATATATATATATATATATATATATATATATATACACACACACACACACACACACACACACACACACATATATATATATATATATATACAGTACAGACCAAAAGTTTGGACACACCTTCTCATTCAAAGAGTTTTCTTTATTTTCATGACTATGAAAATTGTAGATTCACACTGAAGGCATCAAAACTATGAATTAACACACGTGGAATTATATATGGAATTATATACATAACAAAAAAGTGTGAAACAACTGAAAAATGTCACATTCTAGGTTCTTCAAAGTAGCCACCTTTTGCTTTGATTACTGCTTTGCACACTCTTGGCATTCTCTTGATGAGCTTCAAGAGGTAGTCACCTGAAATGGTCTTCCAACAGTCTTGAAGGAGTTCCCCGAGAGATGCTTGGCACTTGTTGGCCCTTTTGCCTTCACTCTGCGGTCCAGCTCACCCCTAAACCATCTCGATTGGGTTCAGGTCCGGTGACTGTGGAGGGCAGGTCATCTGGCGCAGCACCCCATCACTCTCCTTCTTGGTCAAATAGCCCTTAATGCCTTCAGTGTGAATCTACAATTTACATAGTCATGAAAATAAAGAAAACTCTTTGAATGAGAAGGTGTGTCCAAACTTTTGGTCTGTACTGTGTATATATATATATATATATATATATATATATATATATATATATATATATATATATATATATATATATATATATATATATATATATATATATATATATATATAGTATCTCACAAATGTAAGTACAACCCTGCATCAGCAACCATTGTAGAATATCTTCTCTAGGGAAAATACCATAGAAATTAAACTTGGATATACTTTAGATTATTAAATGTGCAGCTTGAATAGCAGTCCAGATTTACTGTCCTCTGAAAATAACTCAACATACACCATATTGTCTAAATAGCTGGCAACAAAAGTGAGTACAACCTAAGTGAACTTTCCAAAACTGTGTTCAAATTGTCAATATTTTGTTTGAGTGCCATTGTTATCCAGCACTCTCTTGTCCAAATTATAAGATGAACAGCACAACAATGGTATACATTTATACAATTACTGAATAATTACTGAAAACTAAGAAACTGTGAGATTTCGGGTAAAAAAATGTTTTGTCAAAAAATATTTTTTCATTGATTACTCACCAAAAATATATTAAGATTTTTTTTTTATTATAGATATATAATATATATTTTTTTTTACTTTGTGGAGATTTTAAAGCCTTAACTTGAACTGAAAAGGTCAACTAGTCACATATTTTTCATTAGAAACATTTGTATTTAATACATTACATCAAATCATATTATTTGAAAATCTTCTTGGAATGTAATACCTTTCAGAAACACCAGAGGCTGCTCATGTTCACCTCTCAATCTCCTAACAAAACAATTATTTTATATTTTATATACTGTATATTTATCCTCAATACATCACTGTGACCACTAGCAATGAACTTCTTTATTAAATAGTGTTAATTAAAGCATCACTTCTATCAGACAGAATTGATTCACTACATGTAAATTAAACATGTATGTAATGCACATTGTAACTACTGAAAAACCTGATAACTACAGTGAATAATTATAAAGGTGAGGGCAGCAGGGAAATTCGCACTAGATGATCAGTAAAAAAAAAAAAGCTTCCTGGCTTTAAAATGCAACAATAACCATAAATTCTTAAATGTGGCCCTGTCCAGGCTCACCAGAAATGAACTATTAAAGATATGTGAGTAAAAAGTAATAAATGTAAATAAATGAGATTTAGAGCATGCAGTTATAGACTTATAGAACTTATAGATCAGGCACAAACTTATTTGCATTGGATGAGGTGGAAGATAACAATAATTCCAAGTAATTTAAATAGATATATATTCCTAATTGCTTTTAAAAATATGAAATAAACATATTTCCTTACCTAAATTCCTTGTTGAATTAATAACTAGCTATATTATAAACATTAATCACATTACATGCAAAATAATCTGAAGCGATAGTAACTCATAATAACTCTTTTTTTTCTTAATGCTGTCTTTTAAAATGCAGGGCATTAGACATTTACCCAATATTTTATTTAGAAAGTTGCTATTTTTAACATCACGCACCTTTCAAGCTTCAAATTGAATGGAATGTGTTATCTCAACAACGTACAGTATAAATACAGTATATTTGCATATTTTTATTTTTTTTATCTTTAAACAAATCTAACAACTATCAAGAAAATGTTTATTAATTATTGGATATAATATAACATTAGCTGATTATATTTAACCCAGCCATTATGGATGCACAAGCCAGTGCATTCGTAGTGCCGGTCCCAAGCCCGGGTAAATGGGGAGGGTTGCGTTAGGAAGGGCATCCAGCGTAAAACATGTATGCGGATCACAAATAAGAATTTCATACCGGATCGGTCGAGGCCCGGGTTAACAACGACCGCCACAGGTATCGTTAGCTGACAGGGTACTGGTGGAAATTGGGCTACTGTTGGCCGAAGAAGGAGAAGGAGAGGAGGAAGATGTCTACAGAGACGGCAGGAAAAGGAGCAGTGTAGGAGAGTGGAGGTTAGGGTTGGTACTTTAAATGTTGGTACTATGACGGGTAAAGGGAGAGAGATAGCTGATATGATGGAGAGGAGAAAGGTAGATATGTTGTGTGTTCAGGAGACCAAGTGGAAAGGGAGTAAGGCCAGGAACATTGGAGGTGGGTTTAAACTGTTTTATCATGGTGTGGATGGAAAGAGAAATGGTGTAGGGGTGATTCTGAAGGAAGAGTACAGTAAGAGTGTAGTGGAGGTGAAGAGAGTTTCTGATAGGGTGATGATCGTGAAGGTGGAAGTTGAAGGGATGATAATAAATGTCATCAGTGCCTATGCTCCACAAGTTGGCTGTGAGATGGAGGAGAAGGAAAGATTCTGGAGTGAATTAGATGAAGTGGTAGATGGTGTACCTAGGAAAGAACGATTGGTGATTGGGGCAGACTTTAATGGGCATGTAGGTGAAGGGAACAGAGGTGATGAGGAGGTGATGGGTAGGTATGGTTTTAAGGAGAGGAATGTGGAAGGACAGATGGTGGGAGATTTTGCTAAAAGGATGGAAATGGCAGTGGTGAACACTTATTTTAAGGAAAAGGAGGTTTATAGGGTGACGTATAAGAGTGGGGGAAGGTGCACACAGGTGGATTATGTGCTATGCAGGAGATGCAACCTGAAGGAGATTGGAGACTGTAAGGTGTTGGCAGGGGACAGTGTAGCTAGACAGCATCGGATGGTGGTCTGTAGGATGGTTGTGGAGGCGAAGAAGAAGAGGAGAAGAGTGAGTCAAGTCAAGTCAAGTCAAGTTTATTTGTATAGCGCTTTTCACAACAGACATTGTCTCAAAGCAGCTTTACACAAATCAACAGTTAAGGTGAATGGTGTGAATTTGTCCCTGATGAGCAAGCCGCTGGCGACTGTGGCAAGGAAAAACTCCCTTAGATGTTATAAGGAAGAAACCTTGAGAGGAACCGGACTCAAAAGGGGAACCCATCCTCATTTGGGTGACATCAAGAGTTTGATCATAAATCTTTTAACAATACAGAAAACTGGAGAGTGAGAACTAACATGATTACTGGAGTATAAGATTATAAGTGATGTTCTTTCTGCAGTCTTATACAGTCTATATGGTTAGTAGCTCCCAGTTTTATAAGCTCAGCATTTGTGATCATCACAGATCCAGCATCAGCTTCTCCATGCCAGAGCCTTTAAACACTCCAGGACGTCCAATGTCAAACTCCACACATGTAGCGGGATCCAAATGGCACTGGTACGTCTCTAGATGGTTCGGGATGTTTGCGAGTTCGGCATCTACTTCTTCAAAGGTCCGTAATCATCACGAGGTGGGAGGTGACTGAAGCTGGCCGAACCTCAGGGTGTCTCGGGATGGGGAGAGAAAGAGAAGCAGTGGAGAGGAATTAGCGTAGCTGCTGTTCATGATATTAACAGCACAAGTTGATAATGTGCATGTGATCAGATGTTCTGGAGCACAAAGTTATGATATGTGATGTGTGTTATGTGTAGGCTTTGCTAAAAAGATATGTTTTTAATCTACACTTAAACTGGGTGAGTGTGTCTGAGCCCCGAACACTGTCAGGAAGACTATTCCAGAGTTTAGGAGCTAAATGTGAAAATGCTCTACCACCTTTAGTGAACTTTGCTATTCTAGGAACTACTAGAAGCCCAGAGTTTTGAGATCTCAGGAAGCGTGGCGGATTGTAGCGTGTTAATAGACTGGATAGATACATAGGAGCCAAAACAATTAGTGCTTTATAAGTGAGAAGTAATAGTTTGTAGTCTATTCGAAACTTAACAGGAAGCTAGTGTAGGGACGATAGGATTGGGGTTATGTGATCATATTTTCTTGACCTTGTGAGAACTCTGGCTGCTGCATTCTGGACTAACTGAAGCTTGTTTATTAATGACGCAGGACATCCACCTAGTAATGCATTACAGTAGTCTATTCTAGAGGTCATAAACGCATGGACGAGCTTCTCTGCATCTGATATAGACAACATGTTTCTTAACTTAGAAATATTTCTAAGGTGAAAGAAGGCTGTTTTTGTAACTTGGTTGATATGATATTTGAAAGACAAGTTGCTGTCTAAAATAACTCCCAGGTCTTTTACCATTGAACTAGTGGTTACAGAACATCCGTCTAAATGCAAGTTGAGATGCTGGAGCTTCTGTATACTAGTTTTTGGGCCGATGAGCAAAATCTCAGTCTTATCAGAATTTAAAAGTAGAAAGTTGTGGGTCATCCAATCTCTTATTTCCTTAACACACTCAGTTATCCGAGTTAATTGAGCTGTATCGCCTGGTTTAGATGAGATATATAGCTGAGTATCATCAGCATAACAATGGAAGCTAATTCCATGCCTTCTAATAATATTTCCTAACGGAAGCATGTATATTGTGAAGAGCAGGGGTCCTAGAACTGAACCTTGTGGCACGCCATAATTTACTTGCATTAGCCTGGATAGCTCTCCATTTAAATCTACAAAATGGTAACGATCGGACAGGTAGGATTTAAACCAGTTTAATGCCTGTCCCTGAATGCCGATGTAATTTTGTAAGCGATCTAGGAGGAGAGTGAGGACTGAAAGAAGAATAAGATGGTGGAAACTGAAGGAGGAAGAGTGTAGTGTGAGGTTCAGGGAAGAGGTCAGACAGGGGCTTGGTGGTGGTGAAGAGGTGCCGGATGATTGGGCAACTACTGCAGGAGTGATGAGGGAGGCAGCTAGAAAAGTACTTGGTGTGACATCTGGAAATAGAAAGCAAGACAAGGAGACATGGTGGTGGAATGAGGAAGTGCAGGAGAGCATAAGGAGAAAGAGGTTGGCAAAACAGAAGTGGGATAGACAGAGTGATGAGAAAAGTAGGCAGGAGTACAAGGAGATGCGGCAGCAGGTAAAGAGGGATGTGGCGAAAGCCAAGGAAAAGGCATATGAGGAGCTGTATGAGAGGTTGGACACTAAGGAAGGAGAAAAGGATTTGTACCGATTGGCCAGGCAGAGGGATCGAGCTGGGAAGGATGTGCTGCAAGTTAGAGCAGTAAAGGATGGAAATGAAAAAGTGTTGACTAGTGAGGAAAATGTGTGTTGAGAAGGTGGAGGGAGTATTTTGAGCAGCTGATGAATGAGGAAAATCAGAGAGAAAGAAGGTTGGATGATGTGGAGCTGGTGAAGCAGGATGTAGATAGGATTAGTAAGGAGGAAGTGAGAGCAGCGATTAAAAGGATGAAGAGTGGAAAGTCGGTTGGACCAGATGGCATACCGGTAGAAGCGTGGAGATGTTTAGGAGAGATGGCAGTGGAGTTTTTAACCAGATTGTTTAACAGGATTTTGGAAGGTGAGAAGATGCCTGAGGAATGGAGAAGAAGTGTAGCAGACCTGCAGTAACTACAGGGGAATTAAGTTGATCAGTAACACCATGAAGTAATGGGAAAGAGTAGTGGAAGCCAGGCTGAGAGAAGAGGTGACCATCTGTGAGCAACAGTATGGTTTCATGCTGAGGAAGAGCACCACAGATGCCTTATTTGCTTTGAGGATGTTGATGGAGAAGTATAGAGAAGGACAGAAGGAATTGCATTGTGTATTTGTGGATTTAGAGAAAGCGTACGACAGAGTGCCAAGAGAGGAGTTGTGTTATTGTATGAGGAAGTCAGGTGTGTCAGAGAAATATGTGAGGGTGGTGCAGGACATGTACGAGGACAGTGTGATGGCAGTGAAGTGTGCAGTATGTACGACAGACTGGTTCAGGGTGAAGGTTGGTCTGCATCAAGGATCGGCCCTAAGCCCTTTCCTGTTCGCAGTGGTGATGGACAGGCTGACGGATGAGGTCAGACAGGAGTCTCCCTGGACTATGATGTTTGCGGATGATATTGTGAGTTGTGGTGAGAGTAGGGAGCGGGTTGAGAAAAGCCTGGAGAGCTGGAGATATGCGCTGGAGAGAAGGGGAATGAAAGTCAGTAGGAGTAAGACAGAGTACATGTGTGTGAATGAGAGGGAGGGCAGTGGAGTGGTGCGGTTGCAGGGAGAAGAGCTGGAGAAGGTGGAGGAGTTCAGGTACCTGAGGTCAACAGTGCAAAGTAATGGAAAGTGTGTTAGAGAAGAAAAGAAAAGAGTGCAGGCAGGGTGGAGTGGGTGGAGAAGAGTGACAGGAGTGATTTGTGATAGTAGGGTATCTGCAAGAATGAAAGGGAAAGTTTATAGGACTGTGGTGAGACCTGCGATGTTGTATGGATTAGAGACAGTGGCATTGAGTAAAAGGCAGGAGGCAGAGCTGGAGGTAGCAGAGCTGAAGATGTTAAGGTTTTCGTTGGGAGTGACGAGGATGGACAAGATTAGAAATGAGTTTATTAGAGGGACAGTGCATGTAGGATGTTTTGGTGACAAGGTGAGGGAGGCGAGATTGAGATGTTTTGGACATGAACAGAGGAGGGACATGAATTATATTGGCAGAAGAAGGCTGAGGATGGAGCCACCAGGTAGGAGGAAAAGAGGAAGGCCAAGGAGGAGGTTCATGGATGTGGTGAGGGAAGACATGCAGGTAGTTGGTGTAAAAGAGGCAGATGTAGAGGACAGGGTGGTATGGAGACGGATGATCCGCTGTGGCGACCCCTAATGGGAGCAGTTGAAAGAAGAAGAAGAAGAAGAAGAAGAGCTGATTATATTTAATCTGCCAAAGTTACAGCCTGTACTTGAAGATTAAATGAAAACTGTGTATAATAAATATATAAATATAATAAATGTCACCCAAAGTCTAAACACATTTAATACATTGCAAGTTGCTGAAGGAATAAGCAAGATTTTTTTTGCCAAAATTATGACTTTTGGTTTACTTGCCTCATACTGTTTATAATGTTCACAAGCGCATACATTTCACAGATATTATAAGTTACATAGCAGTTGATATGATGATATCGCTTACTGCAATATGTTAAAAGAGTTACATTGGTGCTTTTTTACCTTTTATCCTTTGATGAACTACATTATTATCCTATAGTCCCTAATCCTTAGTTTATGCATCATGCAGGCTTTAATTAATTAGTATTACAGGAACAAAGGAACATTTCCATTACACGCTTTAATAGTTAGTTGACACATGTTTATAGGCTAAATTCTTTTATAGCCCACATTAAAGAGCTTTTTTCATTTCAAGTGTGCACAATGTTTTACACATTTTGTAGACAAGTAGTTAGTAGTTTAATGTAGTTACTCTTACACATTGTAACAAAATAGTTAAATTTATGGTTAAAGCAGCAGGCAGCTGTGGTTTCCAAAACTGTAGGCAGTATTGAGGTTTAAGTTCAAGTTTATTTCTGTAGCGCTTTTCACAATGAACATTGTCTCAAAGCAGCTTTACAGAATTTAAGAATTATAGAACAAAAATGTAAATATAAGTGCGTTATGTGTATTTATCTCCAATGAGCAAGCCTGGGAGACTGTGGCAAGGAAATGCTCCCTTAGATGGTATGAGGAAGAAACATTGAGAGGAACCAGACTCAAAAGGAAACCCATCCCTATTTAGTAAGTAGCATATTTCCCACCATAAACATTTATAGTGTTATTCTTAATTACAGTATTGTACAGTTAAAACCAATTAAATTGAATTAACTTTTAAGTAAGTTAACAGCAACACATTAATTTACAGAGGTGTGCTGTAAAAAATGCAATTCCCAAACTATTTAGATGTTTTTTGTTACTAGTGGCTTCATTCATAATTTCATTTTGGAGTAAAATGAGTGGCTTGAATAAATATCTATTTACTACTTATGTAAAATAGAAGGAAACAAGCAAAACAGATTTCTCTCCGGAAAGTCACTTACATGTACTAAAACTCTTTAACCAGTAGGGGGCATCACAATGTAAAACATTTACATTTACATGTACATTTATATTTACAGTGATAAAACTGATAGATAGATAGATAGATAGATAGATAGATAGATAGATAGATAGATAGATAGATAGATAGATAGATAGATAGATAGATAGATAGATAGATAGATAGATAGATAGATAGATAGAGTAAGACACAATGCATTATAAATGGCTAGTCTGGCTGTGTAGATGCCTCAGTTGATTGCACTGATTCATATATGCATGCATTCAGCTCATTATCTAAATTTTTACTATAAATATTTCGTTTAGTACTCAGATTTATACTCATTAAACACTTTTTATGATAAACTTCAGCTAGATTTAAGCATCTAACACAAGTAAATATGAATAATTAATTCATTGTTAAAAGTGAATAACTGTTACTTTTGGTGGTACAGTGTTAGTGAGTAGTGTTGCTACAATCAAGATTGAATTTATTGACTCTCTGTTGCTTTTCATTATCTTTCTGTGTTCTCTGTTATTTCTTCACTACTATTATGACATGTACACTATTTATATTAGAAGTTTTCCCACTGTGGGACGAATAAAAGTATATCTTATCTTATCTTATCTTATCTTATCTTATCTTATCTTATCTTATCTTATCTTATCCTATCTTATCTATTTAATGATTTATTTATTGTATGAAAATTCCCGTTGCACAAAACATCTGTACTGTATTGGTCAGTGTGAAAGTGTCACTGCATCAACTGTGTTTACTGTCTCCTCGTCTTATGGTGTCCTTTGTTTTTACACTGAATGTTGCACATGTGCACTTGATGTTGTTAGTTTTGAGTTTTGCATATCTCTGTGTTCCTTATTGTTAATTTATGTTGTCTGATGCAGTACCTTGGATCTGGGGGGAACGTTGCTTCTTTTCACTGTGTTCTGCGCTGTATATGGTTGGAACGACAATAAAAGCCTACTTGACTTGACTTCACTAATACTACTTCTGCCCCTGTGATTGTATATTGAACTTTTAGTATTTTCATTAAATGTTTACAAATATGTCTATTTTCCAAACAAACAAACAAATCCCAGATCATCAATGTGGTCTCAGACTTTTGGACCCCATTGTAAATCCACTAGGGGGCGCGGTGTGGATGACTCAGTGTGTCTCTCTCTCTCTCTCTCTCTCTCTCTCTCTCTCTCTCTCTCTCTCTCTCTCTCTCTGAAGCAGCACACACAGACACACATTTATGAGGACCGGTGGTTGAGTGGTAGCGGTGGTAAGTCAGTAAGAGTGTTCGAATCCGCTTTGGGATGAGAGGAATAATCGTTCTGTTGTGTGATTACTGATTGGAAGCGGTGATCAAGCATAGGTCAGTTCGGCTCGGATCGGTTCTATTCGGATCGGCTCGGTTCCGCGGGGGGATTTCAGCTCGAGCTTTATTTCCAGTCTGGATAAACGGAAAAGAAACGCGTATGAGGCCTCGGGAGTGAAGAACAAATGGTGAACCGCTTTTCCCTCTGCTTTTATTTTACTTTTATTTTGTTTCCATGTTGTAATTTTCTGTAGTTTTATTTGGCTTTATGTTGTCCATCATCAAGAGAGCTGTTCCTTTACCGTGTGTGTGTGTGTGTGTGTGTGTGTGTGTGTGTTGAAAGCTTAATGGGGACCGAATGTCCTTTAAGGTTAAAAATATCTGACTGGTTTGACTTTAGGGGGACATTTGGCTGGTCCTTACAAGTAAATTGTTTCAGCTTTTAATATAAAATAACTAAAGGAGGGAAAATATTTACTTCTGTTTCAATAAATAAGCAGTATATTGTAGGTCCTTTCAAATATTGGCTACTAATACGTGTGTGTGTGTGTGTGTGTGTGTGTGTGTGTGTGTGTGTGTGTGTGTGTGTGTGTGTTTTAGTTAAAAGCTTCATGGGGACCGAATGTCCTATAAATATAAAAAAAATATCTGACATGTTTGACTTTGGGGGGACATTTGGATGGCCCTTACCAGGAAATTTTTTTGTTTCAGCTTTTTAATTAAAATAACTAAAGGAGGGAAAATATTTACTTTTGTTTAAAGTAATAAGCAGTATATTCTAGGTCACTTTCAAATATTAGCTTCTAATACTAGGGTGAGTGTGAGTGTGTGTCAGTGAGTGAGGGTATTACATTTAGATACATTAGTAATCAGCCGAGATGAGGGGCATGAATACTGTGGTCTGGACAGATGTAGTAAAAAGGGGGTGTCCAAGTGTTCTCTCTTTTAATGAAAAAAAAGTCCAGTAGTTTCTTCTTCCCAGTGTGTTCCTCTAAAAGTAGGTGAGCTAGATGAGAGGTTTTTAGACTGGGGTCTGTAATTTCAATTTAGTTACACTTGGGTTAAAAAAAACCATGAAATCACAAACTATTATATGTATGATTGAATGATTAAACTCTTAACCTATTATTGGACTGTTTGGTTGCTCACGAATGAAATCAGTTTCATTCAAACCTCTGTAATTCAAAATCAGTATAAAATGTCATTGTAAACAGAAATAATTGAAAGTTATTGTTTATGCTAATAAGATATACGTGACATTTTATTTGCGTTAGTGGTGTCCTGAATAATTTTTACACTGAAAATTAATTACTTTTTAATTTTTTTCGTTTTCCGTCACACCTCTATTCGTGTGTGTATGTGGTTGTATGGTTTTGTCTGTGTGTGTGTCTGTTGTGAAGCTTATTGAGCCAGCTAAGTTTAAGGTGTTCCACAATAAATAATGGATGGAGCACACATAGAGTGTTATACGGTGTTACATGGTGTAATAGCCTCTTTAATGGCAATGGAGCACAGGTTTGTGTGCAGGGAGCAAATCTGACAAGGAACTAGGCTCCAAAACAAAAACAACACAAATGTTTGATCACCTTCACTGCATAACTGAAACAATAACATTCGACTGAGTCAAATCTGAAATGTGGACACCAGATATTGCACTAGCATTGCCTCATAACATTCAGTGAAAGCGATAGATATATAAATTAAGTGGTGTGTCTGTCAGAAATAAACACCTATTTTCAGTAGGTTGAGTTGATGCTGATCATTACCAGGCCTCTAGAGCTTTGGTTTAGTCACACCATGTTCATACAATAAAGTGCTAATCAGTGAATTTGAGCTGGTCAGTAGCCTTGGACCTAAAATGTACCATGCACTTCAAACAAATTCATATCTCAGGAGGCACGATCACTCAAACGCTGGCAAAAATTACAAAGTTGATTTCTGTAAAGACAGAAGCACCGATCAAATATTGGTATTTTATCTAATTTCTAGTTGCTACTGTCTGATTTCAGGCGTCCACTGGGAGGTATGAAACCTATCCATCGTAGATAAGGGGGTTCCAATATTTCTTCTTGTGTTTGTTTAACTAGCCGTTCAGTCCATCATGTAATTTTATGTTATATTTGGCCTAGACTAGTCAGATTTCCAGGCAACAAAAACATTTGCCTTAAGTCTAGATCTCCTGCAATGATTCATTTAGGTGGTTATAGTTATCATCTCAGATGTTTCTGTCATTATAATATAAGCTAGTCTGGTCTCCTCTGTTGAAAAAAAGGCATTAATAAAATGCTCCTTTAATAAATGTAGAACATTTTTCATTAATCCTATTCGTGAAAGTCAATATTTATTTTGATCAAATATCTCAATTTAATATCACATTGCTCATTTATCAAGCCCAAATTGTTTTCCATGAACAATGCAATCTGTGTGGAAAATCTCCTTTGAAACCCCAGACACAGATCTGATAAAGATCCAGTCACACAAAGCTTCTGTGGGCTTCTGTGGCACATTTAAGTGCTCTTTGTTTTAATGGTTTAAAAAGAGGCAAAGATTAACTGTCACTGGACAGCTTTTAACATGTCTTATGTCAAATGGTGTGTTTCTGCAGGGGAAAATTAGACGTTTTTTGGACAGTGTTTCTTTTTTTAAATTATTTTAATTTTTTAACTTGTCCAACTTGGAAGCTTCTCCGGTTGATGATTGGAAAAGGTCTCCTAAAAGAGTGGAACTTTGTCAGGAGTTTTTGATGAATTCTGAACAAGTACTTCCTTTTTTATTATTGTAACAGGTAAATGTTGTAAGTCAATGTGGTTTAGATATTTGTTACCACCTTCTGTAGCTTGAAAAGTGTCTGGAAACTAAACCATACTACAATTTCTGATTTAAAAAAGTATGTAAATGCTCATGTTTCTGAAGACAGACTGAAAATTTAAACGGAAGACAAATATATATGTGTGTAGCTGGCAAACACTAACTTTAACTAATCAAATAGCTACTTAATAGGTTTATTGCTAAGGTCGTTAAAGAAATCCTGGTGACATGCCGTTATGTTATATTTCTTTTTATGTTACATGTGTAAACCGTTACATGTCTCATATTGAAAGTATACGGATTGGAATTGGCAGCTCAGTGGTTATGACTCTGGGTTACTGATCGGCAGGTCTGGGGTTCAAGGCCCAGTATTGCCCTTGAGCAAGGCCCTTACCTCTCTTTACTAGAGGGGTCCTGCATCATGGCGATGTGAGCTCTAAACCCTTTCTTCCTAATTCCACAAGGATATGCAAAGAAGGTATTTCACTGTGCTCTAATGTACAATTAAAAAGCTATTTTTTTTTTTGAAACTATGTTTCTTTAGACTCAGCCACTGTGTCTTTAAAAGCACACAAGCAAAAATAAAACAACACTGACTTAAAAAAAGTTTACTTCCTGTCAGTTCCAAAGCTCTATCGCATCCCAAATGGCATCAATCCAAGGATGCAGAGGTGGGGGTGGTGATTCAGTGACTGGAGCTCAGATCAGGAAACAAGCAGTGACAGAGCACCGTTTCAGCTTTGAGAAGGATGTCTGGATGTCTAAAGTGTCCTTCAGAGCAGCTGATGGACTTTGCTTTTATCTGGCAGTGACATTATGTATTGAGGTGGTGGTGGGAGGTATGAAGAAGGTGAAGGGCAGGGTTAGTGCAGATCCATATCTTTGAATTAAGAGAGTGGGTGTAGCCCTTCCGAGATAAACTTAATTGCAGGAAAGCATTTGTGTGGCGTATTTCTGTATGTGTATTTTTGTGTGAGTCTAGATTAAGCCCACTGAATGAGACTTCAGCTGCTGCACAGAAGCACTTGATATTCTCAGGGTGACATCTGCTTGCACACAAGTGTTATTTGTTGAGTGTGTGTGTGTGTTTGTGTGTACAAATCTGCTTGTGTTTATCCTTTGTTAGTAGCTTGGTGTTAAAAGCTACAGGTGTTATTGGTTTTAAAGAAGACCACTGGATTGCTTGTGTTTGAAACAAAGCTCAGGGCATTTTCTGGAAGGTTCTTTAAGTCTTATGAATATTTATTTCAAAATGTGACAATTTTATTCCCCCCTCGCTATTTCCTCCATTTTTCATTCAGCATCTTCTGTGCTGCCTGTCCACGAGTTTCGTTTATAAACATGCCGTATGCACAAAACAAAGCTGAAAACGTGTGTACGGGAGAAAGTGCGTACCTGTATGTAAACTCTGAACCCTACAGTCTACACACGTTTCTAGCCCTGCTTTATGTGGACGCCATGTTCATAAATCAGTAATAATGGGGGGAAACACCCTGAGCTTTTGGAAACGTGCAAATAATTTGCCTCAAAGCTTTTTTGTATTTGAATTACTTAAGTTACTCAAGGAATCGTTTCAGCCCTAACATGATAGCCACAAAAATTCCCTATTATCTATAATGGTTGTAGACTTCTACACAGTTTCTGGATTCAAACTTAATAAGTACAGATTATTGCCTCAGAAATGCTATATATATATATATATATATATATATATATATATATATATATATATATATATATATATATATATATATATATATATATATATATATATATATAATAGAGAACAGAACCTATAGAATTATTTTTGCTATGGAGTGTGCAGCATACTCTGATTAAAAACAGGATGTACTATAGACTTTTCCTGCCCAGTCAGCAGGACCACATCTGACTGACCACACATCTCGCAATGGTTTGATCATTGGGTGTGGACTTTTGCACCACTCGGGAGTCTAAATATAGACCGATGTTGTCAAATATATAACTTTTTAAGGTCAGCTTTCTGACAAATTCAGTGCAGTTGTTTATAGAAGCTGTAGTACCAGGGTTCATTGACCACAATTCTCTGCAGTAAAAAAAAACAAAAAAAAACAAGAAAACACTGATTTGAGGACATGCATATTTTCCTTTTGCTTGATACACAATAGTTCAAATATTTCTGAAATAGCTATAATCATTCTATAGTATTTCTGTTTCTACTTTAGAAACTTTTCAAACCTTTCGAGTCAGCTAACCCAGGCTGCAAAATACTTCAAGTTTGAATTTTTGCATTTTTGTGGCATTGGTTTGTTTTTCTGCCTTGAAATATGATGGACTTTCTTATGATATTAGGATGACAAATTCCTGTTGCTTTTTGTTTTGCTATTTACAACAAACCTAATTAGTTCTGATTATTTTGTGTATCTTTGATCATCACATGTCCAGAAAAACACTAAAGGTTGTGATATTTTCTTAATTTCAGTGTTTTATTTAGTGTTTTTATATTGTTTGTTTGTTTTTTAATATATGTTCTAATTGTTGCTAGCTAAGGGACTGGTTTTAACCAAAGCTAAAAATATGAATATTGTCAAAATCTCACTTTGTTTTTCATCTTTCTTTTTTTTTTATTTCTACAGATACCATTAAAGAGATTTTGCAAACATTGTTTAGCAACCATACCAAATGCTGTGATATCTAGAAGTGTTTCGAACAATGTTTAAATGAGATTCCCTTTTCTGTGTAACTGGTGAACATGTCGTTATTAATTAAAATGGATAACCCGTAGGTCAGGGTCAGTGTTATCACAGATTTCCTCTTCACTGCTTTTTCTCACAAGAACTGCGGCTTTAGAGACATTCCTGTGGGCGAAGAAATTTCAGCATTCTACACAAATATCGAAAAGGCCAGTAACTGTGTCAGTCACAATGTGGCTTGTGTTCACGCAGACCAGAAGCACATCACAAACAAAATTAGCTTGAACTAGGTTTGTGTTGTTCCGGCATGTGGTCAGTGCTCTGTTGTCCACTCTCACATTTGAAATGCTGCTCTCCCCCAAATACCATGCATATCAAGGACTCAATGTAATGCATAATAGAGACTTTGTTGTTTCTAAATGTTCACTGCACTCGAACTAGCCTTGTTTGCTAGTTAAATAACGGTATAAAATATGCTGCGCTGTGATAATGAAAACCTAAAGTTCATCTCTGTCTTCAAGACCAAGACATCTGAAAGTCATTATCATCAGCTTTGTGACTTTCGTCTAAACACAGTTTGGCTGAAGGGTGTCTTTAATGAGATCCTCATGGCCATGGGGGAGAAGGGTGGATGGGACAAATCTCCATAAAACGTTAACCACTTGTTTAAACGAACAATTACGAACAGAATTTAGATCGAAATGTACTTATTTAATATTTATTATGGTTAAATAAAAAATACATTTCAGTGAGTCAATTGTATGGTGTAAAAATTAATAAAAACATTATAATATGCATTTATGGTTGTATTTAGAGTTGGCATTGTTATGATTCAGATTAACATTTCAGTGTGAAAAAAAAACCTTAAAACACTGTTTGGTCAAAATCCACCCTACAGTTTGAATATCTAACAATCAAATAGAATTTTCTAGATTTTAATCTGTTGCGTTTTTCACTCTTTGATACAGGCTATTTGACAAACATTAAATTTCCTGCCTTTGTACAGGTTAGTTCATGTATGTATTTCTGTGTTAGAGACCCCACCTCACAGTTCAAATTACTCCTTCTACATAAATCATTTCACAACGCATTATTTACAGTACGTGAAGACAGATGCAATGTGGCTGCCATTTCATCGTCCGCTTTTTTGCTCGGTTTTTATGCCATGCTAAATTTCCCCTCAAAGAGTGCTGGATATCTTTTTCCATGTCCTCTCCTGTCTTCAGCAGTATAAATCAGGGAACTAGTTTAATAACAGGGACAGATGGGTGTGTGGCTGTGTCTTTCCTTTTCCAGACTGTAAATCTTGAACACCGCTTCAGCAACATTTACATATCAGATTTATTCAGGCCAAGACGCTGATTACAAACATTTCTTAATCAGGTCTTCTTGTTTTCTTTGTGGTTCTGCAGTATCACCAATCCAAATGGTTCGATGAAGGTAGAGGGGTTTTTGGCTGAAAGGAAAGGGCTGCATTATTGTAGATCAGCACTCTACTGTGTACCTTTTAAAGACAAAAGCATGGGCTGTTAGCCAGCATGTGAGCAGTTCTCATCTCGGAACTGGTGGAAAAAAGTGGGCTCAGCAGTTTGTGAGCTGACTTTACGCAATCACGCTTACACCATCAGTTCTTAGCAATGGATAAAATTAGCTAACAATTTGAATGAATTAATCCACAAATAGTTTTTACATGCTTTTAGATGGTGTTTACTGTTAAAGTGAGTTTTAATAATTCATTTATTTATTCACATTAACCACCCACTTTATCATATCCATAGTGAGCTGATAAATTTGAGCGTTGGGGTCAACCCGCTTTATATATCTGGCACTCTCAAAACAGAGTGAAATTAAACAGTAGGCTGTCTGAATACATGGCTGTGTTTAGAGATAAAACACATTTCAATATAAGTACACTGAGCTGCTTATGAGCTTGGAGCTTCTTTGTAATCTACAGCAATAGGACAGCAATTGTATAGACTAATAGTCATTGACGAAAGACAGCTGTCCCTTTCTATGCTTTTAGGTACACTTGGGAACATCACATGAAATTATAATCCATGTAACCAGTTCACATTTCTGTCTGTAGTTTTATTTAAGGCCATGAGACTCTTGTCTCTGCTGCTTAGCGCTACATAAAGTATTTACAATGTCTTTCAGGCAGCTGTTAGGAAACAGTGTTTATTCCTGTCCCGGTGACCCCTTGCCTAGGTCAGGGCTTAGATTGAACCATTCACTCGACATACCACCCTGTTTTTCAGAGCATGCACACAGATGTGGAGAATCTGAGCTGGAGCTTCTTAAAGAGGGATCTGTGAAGCATAAACCAGAGCGTCCATGATGTTATTTTTATTATGATGCACATATCATATTGCTTTTTTCCTAGAGCTGTCTTTTTATTGAAATCTGCCCCTCACTGATCCTACTGCCCTTCATACACTGCCTCATGTTACTAACTTACCATTGTATATATCCACCTGATTTCTGTTTATAGTAATAGCCATATATTATGTTCATAGTACATATCCTTTTGTAAAGTTCTGTTTATAGTAATAGCCATATATTATGTTTATAGCACATACACATCTGTAAATTACTCCTATAATACCATTTAATTTAATTTATGTAACTTATGTAAACACTGTATATTCTGCACTTGCTGCTATTGCACTTCTGGTTAGACCTAAACTGCATTTTGTTGCATTGTACTTGTACATGTGCAATGACAATAAAGTTTAATCTAATCTAATCTAATCCAATCTAAGGCTGCCTAAATGACTGATCACTAAAATTAAAGTCAGCTTAGTGCTAGGTTAAATCCATGTTTTTAACAAGATGCAACTATTTGGGGTTTTATAGGAGGAAGATTTAGGAAAAATAAAGCTCCACTGAATATGGAAAAATATCAGGTTTTGAAAAATGCATTTATGTATATACAGTGTACATAATATATATCCAAATTATATAATTATTTTGTAATGAGATGCATACAAATAATTTTTTTTTTTACCTGGACACTTTTTTTTTTTTTAGGAACACCAGTACCCCTGCACAGTATTTCAGTCAATCTTGTAGTAGCTCAGTGCGCATCAAATCAAGAGCCTCATTTAAAATGTGATATCAGTGGCATTTACAATCACATACATTTGAATTCCAGATGGGCTGGTTAGAGAGTTTCAAGGAGAAGAAGAAGGATCTGATCAACATCCCATAATTTACCCATAATGGTGCAAAAAAAGATTTTTTCTTAATACCATCTCTAAACCATGCATTTTTCCGAGTTGCCTTATATACATATGCTGGCTTGTATTTTAACCTCCAACTCCTTCTAATATGTGACTTTTGGAGCATTAAATGAGAATGATATTTAGAAAGACAGCATAGAAACAGAAGCTTGGAGGGAGTTAGAGACAGGAAGTGCTGTATTTTGTCTCCGAGAACATTTTTTATTTATTTATTTATTTTTTACTTAGACCTGGGTGTCATTCCAAACGTCTCCAGATTAAAGTGGGTGGTAGGTCATGCTTGTGTTGGCTCTCTGTGCAGACAGAAAGATTTGTGGGGTTTGTGGTGCTGTTCTGGTTCTTCATTTCTTGGTCCTTGTGTCAGGGAGGTCGCTGCTAAGACAGTGGGTTTTTCATTTTCCAGTAAAGACGGGCTTGATTTCAGAGTCCTTCAGTAAAAAAAAAAGCCCACCATTTCCTGTTCATACTTTTTTTTTCTTTTTTTTCCCCCTTCTTTCCATACTGTGCAGCTCTACTCTGCAAATTTTCAAGCTGAGTATTTGGCCCTCCTCTCTGCTTACTCCACAACTCTGTCCAAATTAATTACTGTAGATTTGGCTATAGACTGCACTGCTGAGTAAGGAGGAATCTCACAGCACTCTAATCACTGTAAAAGGGTATATTTCCGAGGGAAGTCGGGCCCAATTTAATCCTTTTATTTTTTTATTCAAATCCAGCTCCTTGCTAGTGTTTTATTGAATGATTTTTAGTGACCTCAATTCCTCAAGGCCCCAATTTTGCTACAGTATTTTTTTATTCATTTTTTTTTAAAGGTAATACTCTGAAAAACGTGTACATGTGTAATTTATTTTGGGTCTTTACTAAATATGTAATAAATTTGAATAAAAAACATAAAAACTTTGTCAAAAACACAAGTGTATGTTAACGGTTCTATGTTTTCTAATACGTTTAAATATAAAAAAGATTTTTTATGAAAATAAAATGGTTAACTATTAAAATAGAAAGAACACCAGACACACCAGATTGTATACCTAAAAATGTTTCCACTCTCCTGGACATATTTTTGCCCTATGCACGTTTCCCTCCATATGCATCTTAAACATGTTGAAGGAAAGCTAAACAGATGAACAAAGTTCTCAGGGGAGAGTTTCCATTGCATTCCTTCTTCTCTCTAGCTACTCCAGCTGCTAAACCACATCGAAACTTCAGGTTTTTTTTTTTTTTATTATTGTTGCCTTCCTGGTGTTTTACAAGCACAGCTGACATTAAAGTACTTAATTCAGAACCCGGAGTTGGTGAGGTTTTGTTAGGGTCGGTTTTAATTAACTGATGTTTGTTTAGTCGTATTCGGCTGTGAGGTTAACTGAAATGAACTGTGTTTCAGGGTAAAAAAAAAACTTGGTTGAGGGTAAAGATTGCTTAGTTTGTCACTGTACAAATATTTGGGCAAATTTACATTTGATTATTTAAGAATTTTTTTACATTGTTTTGCAAATTGTTTTTATATGTACTGCAATAAGCTCTGTTTCAGTATTCAGTATTCATGATTGCTTGACTGAATAATATCAAAAGGCAGCATTTTCAAGGTCTTTTTTCTTGGACACATTTCTGCTATTTGCGGCATAAGGATATAATATAATAATATCTTCTTCTTCTTCTTTCGGCTGCTCCCATTAGGGGTCGCCACAGCGGATCATCCGTCTCCATACCACCCTGTCCTCTATATCTGCCTCTTTCACACCAACTACCTGCATGTCTTCCCTCACCACATCTATGAACCTCCTCCTTGGCCTTCCTCTTTTCCTCCTACCTGGTGGCTCCATCTTCAGCATTTTTCTACCAATATAATTCATGTCCCTTCTCTGCACATGTCCAAACCATCTCAATCTCGCCTCCCTCACCTTGTCACCAAAACATCCTACATGTGCTGTCCCTCTAATAAACTCATTTCTAATCTTGTCCATCCTCGTCACTCCCAACGAAAACCTCAACATCTTCAGCTCTGCTACCTCCAGCTCCACCTCCTGTCTTTTACTCAATGCCACTGTCTCTAATCCATACAACATCGCAGGTCTCACCACAGTCCTATAAACTTTCCCTTTCATTCTTGCAGATACTCTTCTATCACAAATCACTCCTGTCACTCTTCGCCACCCACTCCACCCTGCCTGCAATCTTTTCTTTACTTCCCTAACACACTCTCCATTACTTTGCACTGTTGACCCCAGGTACCTGAACTCCTCCACCTTCTCCACCTCTTCTCCCTGCAACCGCATCACTCCACTGCCCTCCCTCTCATTCACACACATGTACTCTGTCTTACTCCTACTGACTTTCATTCCCCTTCTCTCCAGCGCATATCTCCACCTCTCCAGGCTCTTCTCAACCTGCTCTCTACTCTCACCACAAATCACAATATCATCTGCAAACATCATAGTCCAGGGAGACTCCTGTCTGACCTCGTCCGTCAACCTGTCCATCACCACTGCAAACAGGAAAGGGCTCAGGGCCGATCCTTGATGCAGTCCAACCTTCACCCTGAACCAGTCTGTCGTACCTACTGCACACTTTACTGCCGTCACACTGTCCTCATACATGTCCTGCACCACCCTCACATACTTCTCTGACACACCTGACTTCCTCATACAATACCACAACTCCTCTCTCGGCACCCTGTCGTACGCTTTCTCTAAATCCACAAATACACAATGCAGCTCCTTCTGTCCTTCTCTATACTTCTCCATCAACATCCTCAAAGCAAATAAGGCATCTGTGGTGCTCTTCCTCGGCATGAAACCATACTGTTGCTCACAGATGGTCACCTCTTCTCTCAGCCTGGCTTCCACTACTCTTTCCCATAACTTCATGGTGTGACTGATCAACTTAATTCCCCTGTAGTTACTGCAGGTCTGCACATCTCCCTTATGCTTAAAGATAGGTACCAGCACACTCCTTCTCCATTCCTCAGGCATCCTCTCCCCTTCCAGAATCCTGTTAAACAATCTGGTTAAAAACTCCACTGCCATCTCTCCTAAACATCTCCACGCTTCTACCGGTATGTCATCTGGTCCAACCGACTTTCCATTCTTCATCCTCTTAATCGCTGCTCTCACTTCCTCCTTACTGATCCTATCTACATCCTGCTTCACCAACTCCACATCCTCCAACCTTCTCTCTCTCTGATTTTCCTCATTCATCAGCTGCTCAAAATACTCCCTCCATCTTCTCAACACACTCTCCTCACTAGTCAACACATTTCCCTCTCCATCCTTTATTGCTCTAACTTGCAGTACATCCTTCCCAGCTCGGTCCCTCTGCTTGGCCAATCGGTATAAATCCTTTTCTCCTTCCTTAGTGTCCAACCTCTTATACAGTTCCTCATATGCCTTTTCCTTGGCTTTCGCCACATCCCTTTTAACCTGCTGCCGCATCTCCTTGTACTCCTGCCTACTTTTCTCATCACTCTGTCGATCCCACTTCTGTTTTGCCAACCTCTTATCCCTAATGCTCTCCTGCACTTCCTCATTCCACCACCACGTCTCCTTGTCTTGCTTTCTATTTCCAGATGTCACACCAAGTACTTTTCTAGCTGCCTCCCTCATCACTCCTGCAGTAGTTGCCCAATCATCCGGCACCTCTTCACCACCACCAAGCCCCTGTCTGACCTCTTCCCTGAACCTCACACTACACTCTTCCTCCTTCAGTTTCCACCATCTTATTCTTCTTTCAAACCTTACTTTCCTCCTCTTCTTCTTCGCCTCCAAAACCATCCTACAGACCACCATCCGATGCTGTCTAGCTACACTGACCCCCGCCAACACCTTACAGTCTCCAATCTCCTTCAGGTTGCATCTCCTACACAGAAGATAATCCACCTGTGTGCACCTTCCCCCACTCTTATACGTCACCCTATGATCCTCCTTCTTCCTAAAATACGTGTTCACCACTGCCATTTCCATCCTTTTAGCAAAATCTACCACCATCTGCCCTTCCACATTCCTCTCCTTAAAACCATACCTACCCATCACCTCCTCATCACCTCTGTTCCCTTCACCTACATGCCCATTAAAGTCTGCCCCAATCACCAATCGTTCTTTCCTAGGTACACCATCTACCACTTTATCTAATTCACTCCAGAATCTTACCTTCTCCTCCATCTCACAGCCAACTTGTGGAGCATAGGCACTGATGACATTTATCATCATCCCTTCAACTTCCACCTTCACGATCATCACCCTATCAGAAACTCTCTTCACCTCCACTACACTCTTACTGTACTCTTCCTTCAGAATCACCCCTACACCATTTCTCTTCCCATCCACACCATGATAAAACAGTTTAAACCCACCTCCAATGTTCCTGGCCTTACTCCCTTTCCACTTGGTCTCCTGAACACACAACACATCTACCTTTCTCCTCTCCATCATATCAGCTATCTCTCTCCCTTTACCCGTCATAGTACCAACATTTAAAGTACCAACCCGAACCTCTACTCTCCTACACTGCTCCTTTTCCTGCCGTCTCTGTAGACGCCTTCCTCCTCTCCTTCTCCTTCTTCGGCCAACAGTAGCCCAATTTCCACCGGTACCCTGTCGGCTAACGATACCGGTGGCGGTCGTTGTTAACCCGGGCCTCGACCGATCCGGTATGAAATTCTCATTTGTGATCCGCATATTTGATTTGGCAAATGTTTTACGCTGGATGCCCTTCCTAACGCAACCCTCCCCATTTACCCGGGCTTGGGACCGGCACTAAGAGTACACTGGCTTGTGCCCCCCTAATGGCTGGGTTATAATATAATAATATAATATTCCAATATTGTGAACTGTAATAAAAGCTTAGCTATTCATTATGACATGAAAATGGAATGCCATCACAAGCAAGTTTTTTTGCTAAGCACATAAGAATAGCATCAGCGTAATGTCAGAAAGCTTAGACCTTCTGCAGTAATGCCATTGAGACCTGAGCTAATCTGGTCTTACTGACCGACATGCTGTCTGCCCTTGGTGTATAATGGGCTCTGAGCAATGGATGAACACTCACACACATACACACCCATATATACAAAGTAAATGATACATCAAAGTTTTTTTGTATTAGTTAACTCGAATTTATGTTGCTCGTGAATTATCATATAGCTATTTTTACATTTCAAACTCAAACTTTTAAACCGGGCATCAAGTAAAAATGATTTTGGCAGATTTTTGTTTACATATGTACATCCTAAAATATGTTTTAAGCTAGCTAGCTTGCTAACACAGAGAGGCTGGTCTCTCATCTGTCTTGACTAGCCTGCTAGCAGAAAAATGCCAGTGGTTGAAAAGACTGTTCCATAATTATATAATTTTTGTGTATTTTCTCTGTTTTTTCTCTGTTTCTTTCTGTTTTTATGTCTCTTAAATAGCTTTCTAGCTGAACACTAACGGATGGTTTTGAAGTAGTGATTTCATTGGTTAACAATGTGTTTTTCTGTACTTTATGCAATTCAAAACGAGCATAATGGAATCAATGAATAGTCTTTAGAGTTGTGTAAATGTGAGTATTTTGTCTACAGATCTGTTTTTGATATCCTGCTCTGTTTAAGCCAGAATGCTAATGTTATCTATTTAGTCGCTAATTTTATGTGACTTGCTATTTCCCTTTTTCACAATGACTATTTCAAACTTGGTTATGTCAGAGAAGTTAGTAGGCTGATTTTGTTTGTTTTAGTTTTCCCCAGATTCTTAATTATTATCTCAAAAATCCATATTGTATCTCCTTGTTTATAGTAAATTAGTATTCCAATGGTATCAGTGCAATTTAGTGCCTAAAATGTGGTTTCGGGACTCAGCTTTGAATGAATCCACAGGCTTTGGATCGCACAGCGTAGCCCACTTTTTAAAAATATTCTTCCGCAAGTAGCTTTCAAAGTGCATTCTTTTCCCATTTTCAGTTTTTTTTTTTTTTTTTTTTAACGAACAGTGAAAGAGTTGTTTTCCCAGTGAGCTTGTAAAAAAAAAGGCACCCTCTGCAGCAGCCATGTTGAAAACACTAAATCGCTTGTGTATGGTTGCGGTGAGTAACGGAGTGAAATTCTTCCAGAGCTGCCTCACCTCTACCCGTCGAGTGTTAATGTGAACCACATGTGTTGTGTTCAGCAGAAGAGGAGTGTTTTCACTCTGTCCCAACACACTCCTCACCAGTTTCTGAGCTTTATGCTTTTCATTCAGACGTAGCTGCCGTGTTTTGCTTTGTTTGCCTGTAGACACGTCAGAGTTTCGTCGTAGCACATGCATACTTATTTACACTCCATCTGCATGGCATTATAATGTGGATTTCTCTTTCCAGTCTGTTTTGAGGGTTTCAAGAGGGTTTGCATCTTTACTCTCCCTTTGTGTTCGTTTCGGGGGCTTCTGTGCCACAGTGATGCAGTTCAGAGCATCTGAAAGACATTTCCTTAGATACATATTAAGTTGGGGTAGATGTGTGTGGGGAAAGGAAAATGTTTGCCCTTCTGGATTATGTAAGAGTTTAGTGTTATATTCATTTATATAGTAGTGACTATTAGTGCAAATGAATGTTAAGAAAACCTCATTTTACATTTTTTGTTATAACCATATTCTTTTATTTGATTCAAATATTGTTTCTGTGTTATAAAGTATGCACGTGTATATATACATATCAAAGTAAACGAATTCATGTCTGTGCTCAATGTAGATACATTCCTGCTCAGCATGATTGTAAACAGTGTGGGATTTTTTTAGTTACAGGAAGCCAATGGTCAGCTCAGCATCGTCTAGCCATTGTCTTTTGACCTCTCTCATCCACTTGGCTCACTGTTTTTTGTTTTGTGTTGTTTTTTTGCACCAATCTTTTTCAACTCTATCAGCATATCAGCAGTATTTCAATTTTCTAAAGCAATTCATGGCACAAACAAACAAATTCTAACATCACATTTGTTTTTCCTCCTTCTGAGATAAATGATATGATTATGATAATAAGAATGTGATTATTTAGATTTTGATGAAAATATCATTTATATGAACATGAACCGAAGCGCTTGACCTGTGTCTGTATGAGTTCATGTAGACAGATATCTAAGCAAAGTGTTTCAGAGGCTTTAGGAGGTGAATCCAGTGTAATGTGTGTATGCATAACTCTGATATAAGCAGCCCAACAGTGCAATTGAATTAGATACTGAGTAATCCGTGTGACCCATACGCAGCAGAAATCAATAATCTTTTACCCAGAAACATTGTGTATTGAACTTTCAGCCCATTTGAGTATTAAGCAGAATTTGTGTGTGTGTGAATGTGGGGGGTGGGCTGAGCTATGGGACAGGACATAATAATAAACGGATGTCTTTGATCTACATGAATCTAAATTATTTATGGCACCAGGTACATGTTTTTATGTACTGGCTGTTAAGTGTTTTTGGGTCATGACAGCATTACTATAATGTTCTCCTTCACTTTATACATTTCATGCTAAAATGAATCTTTCTAAAATTTGTTTCACACTCTTCTAAAGTAAACCTGATTGTTGGGTTAGTAGTGTGTTGCGGTTTATGTATTATTATGAGGATTGGATCTGAGTGTGGGTGTTTTTATATACTAGTCAAGTTTCTTTCAACTGCACAGAGTGAACCAATGAAACAATCACCCAATTATTAAAAAAGGAATAAGAAGCTTTATCAGCTTTTTTGCCTGTTTGGTTTGTTACAGCTGCTCTGCTCTGCTCACACCGTTCCTCTCCCCTTTTCCTTAATTTTTATTACCAAAGTGTGAGGTTTCTGAAATAGGACAAATGGGCCATCTAACTTGGGTGGCCATCTAAATATGCTCGGGTTACCAAGTGTACCCTGTGTAATAGCAGCAACAAATGCTGCATGGTCTTCTTATTATTTGTATTTAATGTGTTGCTTTCTAAGATGTAAAAATACAACATATGACATAATGGATAAAGTGAGACATGGCACATATATTAGTGTTCTGTATTATTTAAAGACTATAATCACACTCTTGATGTCACCCAAATGAGGATGGGTTCCCCTTTTGAGTCTGGTTCTTCTTAAGGTTTCTTCCTCGTAACATCTAAGGGAGTTTTTCTTTGCCACAGTTGCTCAGGCTGCTCATTAGGGGTAAATACATATCGTTCACCTTAACTGTTAAATTCTATAAAGCTGTAAAAGTGCTATAGAAATAAACTTGACTTGACATATATTAGTTATTTTTGAATATATTCGAAAATCAGTTAATTTTGAACACATTTGCTAGGTGATTTAGGTGTGTGTTTGTGTTTGTGTTATAAATAGGCACTAATTATCACATCAGTTTGTTGATGAAATTATCTAATATAAAGTTTCTTTTCGCTTGTAGCTTTCTATAAAATTGGTAGTCTATCAAAAAAAAAAGTGAATTAAATTCGCCATTCATTTGTGCGGATGGCTTGTTTTAAAAAAAAAAAAAATAACAATCTATCCAATCGCTATGGATAAGAGTAAAGTCATATTTATATCAAAACCAAACCCAAAATTCAAACAAACATTTTAACAGACAGAAGTAAAGCGGTTACATTTTTAACACAGGATTTTCCATATCAGTAAATGTAACTCTAAATGGATAAAATTTATTTTTGTTTCTTTTTAAACTTGTAAGCATTTGAAAACCACTGTGATGTAAGTGGAATAAAACGTTTGTTAAAACATATCAATTTCAGGGTTGCAACGTTATAAATAATAAATTAAATAAATACATTTCTGGAATTGATACATTTCTATAAAACTGAATTTTGACAGCCTTTGCGATACTATACTACACAAATACAATTTTTATAGAATTTTTACTTTCAACAACTCTCCATAAATCTTCCCCAAAAACTTCTGATTCTTAATGTTCCAGTATGTGACAATTTTCAGATTTCTCTAAATCTTTCTTAATGATTTTAACTCCATTATGTATATAATTTCAGCATTTCACCAAAATTGTAAATTGCGAAAACAGTTCTTTACAGTGGCTCCTGTAAAGAACTGTTTGACAGGAAGCAACATTGTTTAGGGTGTGTCGAGTGTGGGTTATCTGAAGACCAGGCAAAGTGTGTGTAATTTTATACTTAGATGTCAAATTAAGATTCCGTGTACCACAGACTCTGTGCTATTTGGTGATGTGTTGAGAATTTTGAGCAATTTTACTAACACAGATCTGTCCACTTGTACTCAAACTTGGTGTAAAGTCAGATGGTGGTGTGATTTCAGCTAATTGTGCAGAATTTCTTTTTTTAAATAGCTAAAAATCAAATAAGTAAAGCTGAATAATGTGTAACACTATCCAAGCCACACTGCTGCATACCAATGCACATCTAATGAGTCCATTTGTTTCATGGAACCCCTGTGTAGTTTTCTGTGTTATACCCCTCTGTGGTAAGTTGCATTTCTGTGTAACGGATCGTGTTTCTCTGCCGATTAAATTTGTAAAACAGAAAAATCTAGGCAGATACTGCAAGTTATCCAAGCACCGCATGTTTTATTCTATAGTGACATATCCATGCTGAAAAAAGTGAACTATTTCAGGAGGGAAAAAGAGCTGCTAAGAAGGACCACTTGGTTCGAATGTCATGTAAAAAAAAAAAAAAAAAGAAGCTGGTTCCACTGAAAGCAGTGCTGCTAGGTAAAGGTTTCTAAGTGTAGCTTATATCTGTTACACTCTATAACTCACCTCTGACCTGGAAGCAGTGGTATGCGCTGAAGTTATTTATGAGCTGTCCTTGTACAGACCATTAGGTTATGAATGGACACTGACTCATGTGCATTAACGTTTTGTTTAAATGTAGTTTGTTTAATTTTTTAAGTTAAAATGTGATATTGATTTAATATTTTTGATTATGGGATGGAAAGCATTTGCTGGTTAAACAGTTTTGTAGTGTCAAATGAGTGATGTGGGAGAACTCGGGCATGAAAAAATCTGGATCGAGTCTCGGGCATTACTTCATCACTAGTACTGAAATAGCCTAATGGGAATGTATAGGTGTGGTCATGTTATTTCATAACTCTATTCAATAGAACAGACAGCATGTGACGTTTTTCTTTTTCCGATACACAAGCTTTAAGTATTTACCAATTTATTACTATATTGTTTTTTGACATTCAAATCTTTAGAATGAATGACTGCAGAATTTGTATTTTAAATATGTGATAAGAAAAAAACTGTTAGTCCAGTACAATACTTTTACTGTAATTGCCATGTGACGTGCTTTATTATAAACCATATACAATGCTTTATGCTTGTGTTGCGCTGTGCCAGCAATTACAAGCAATTCTGACATCATAATAGGTTTATTCTAGAATTGCTAATATGTAGCCCAATACAAATACTGGGTTGTGCGTCAATGTAATTTTTTTCTTAACATTACACCATTATGCCCGGTTGCCAGTTCAATGTAAATTAAATGAACATCTGATTACAGTAATAGCACACAGAAAATATACAGGCTCACTAATCTTGTCATTACACAGTTAGGAATTTGGGCATAGCTTTTTTTATCTCATATAATTGGGATAATCATTTTAACTTAACAAACTGCAGAAAGTTATACAAAGATTTTAAATGTTGTTTGATCTCAATTAAATAGATATGTTTCACCCAAACTATTGGATATTGCATATTTCATTCACAAAAGACTGTCAGAACATTTTGTTTTTAATTTTTTACATCAGACAACGGTCAAATATTTGATTATGTAGTTTATGTAGTATACATTTTTTCTGTAATATTTCATGTCATTAAATATACCCTATGTGGGGTGGCATTATTAACCATAATGTGCTTTGGATGTTCTGGAAACTTGGTAATCTGAGAAACATAAGAATAATACAGATGTTTACATGCATTTTCCATCAAGCCACAACATCACATTCTACACACACTGAACATTAATTATTCACTCATGTTTTTGCACTAACATTGTTGCTGTGTGTGTGTTTTGTGTATTTTAAGTGCTGAGTTCTTATGCTATTGTACTTCCCCCTTCAACAATAAAAAAAAAAGTTTTTTTTGACTTGAGGTCGATCTATTTATTCTTCCAACCATTCATCTATCCATCCATGTATTATTATATCACCAAAGTAACGAAAATCTACTTTTCCTTTGTTTGTTTCAGATGGACCTTAAACTACTTTTTATATCAGCATTCTTAGGCATCATATGCTACAGCAGTGCCCAGCCAGGTAACGCTACCAGTTAACAATCTTACATTGAAATAAATTAGTTCAGTTAAAAATCTAAATTGAATTAAATTAAAGCTGATTAAACTGGAGTTCATAATGATCCTTCACAAACCATCTCTCTCTTCATCTGTCTCTCACTCAGTAAGAGTGCATGCCTTCGAATGTGATTTTTTCACAAGAAACCAAAGTCTCATTATGTGATGGAAACACATCCCACTCCCTCTTAGCTCTAATTACCAAGGACCACAAAGTCCTGAATGAAAGAACACAAGAGAGGCAGCGCTTTTTTGTTTTCCCAGCATGACGACAGTTGCTGAAACTCATCCACAGTGCTTTTGTTTTCGGCAGAGGGGAACGAGTGCATCAAGGCTAATGCCGAGTCCTGCGGTGACTGCATCCAAGTCGGAGCCAAGTGTGGGTGGTGCACAGCTACAGTAAGTAGTACTCACATGTTTAGCTTATCTGACTCATTCGTTTGTCACAGATGTTCGAAAACCGTTAGAGGAAACAGAAATTCTTGCTTGATAATGCACAAAGCATGCTCATGAGTTATCTGTGCCACATAGAGACTCACACAAATCATCTCCACATCCTACTTATTTTAGTCAGTGAATGAATCTGTGGCGAAGTTGTGAATGAAGAAAATGAAGATTTTATAAACAGATGATCTCAGTGTCTGAGTCGACACCATCAGCCTGCGCCATGTTTCAGCTGTTTGAAGTATGAATTGAATGTTCCGGTAGCACTTGAGCTTTATATGGTCTAAAAGCAGAGTTAAGAACACCAAGCACAGTTTCTTGTGCTTTCCAAGTCTGCTACACTTAATGGAAAAAATGTGTTTTAAGCTGCAGGGCCAACAAGCCGCTGTACCAGACATAGTGACGCAGATTCTGAGCACAGATACTCAACACGTCACAGAAAAAATAAAGAATAAAATTGCGATTTAGAATAACGTTCCAAATTTCCAGATTTCTAATCACATATATTTGTCAAACCTTTAAGAATATTACTGATTGATTTACTGAAGTATTGACTTGTTAGTTCATTGATTATTTCTCTATATACTTACTTATCTCGTGATTTCTGCCTTTCAGGAATTCCTGAAGCAGGGCGAGCCCACATCAGCACGCTGTGATGAGCTCGAGTCCCTGAAGAAGAGAGGATGTTCACTGGCCATGATTGAAAATCCTCAGGGAAAACTGAAAATCCTTAAAAACAAAAATGTGACCAATCGCATAAAAGGAGGCGAGAAGCTCAAACCTGAGGACATCACCCAGATCCAGCCACAGAAACTGGCGGTCAGCCTGAGATCTGGTGTGTGTTTTGATTTGAAAGCCAGATTCTATAATATAAATCTGTAATTCTCTGATTAAAGCATGTAGTAAAATACAGTTCAGTATAAATAGTGATTGATTATCGTGTGTGTGTGTGTGTGAATATGAACATGTTTCTTTTTGTGTAGGACAACCACAAACAATTAATCTAAAGTTTAAAAGAGCAGAAGACTATCCCATTGACCTCTATTACCTTATGGACTTGTCCTATTCCATGAAGGATGACCTGGAAAATGTCAAAAACCTGGGCACCAGCCTGATGCATGAGATGTCCAAGATCACATCAGACTTTAGAATTGGTGTGTTTTTAAATCATTTTGCTTTTTAAATATCTGTATGTCTGGGTTTTTTTGTGTATATGTTTTGCTTGTTAATACCCATAAACACATTTTTATTTATATCCAAAATCATAAAAAAGGAGCAGAAAAAATTTATTAAGCATGCAAATTTCTCTAAATTTAGGACTATAATGGGTGGGATTAAAGTGCATTAGATGTTATCGTCTGTGATATATGAACTTGTACTGTATCTGTTAGAATATAAACAAATGCGGTAGTTACTTAAGTTATTCCTTGAGACTACTTTAGCAAGTAATCTATTAATAGTATGCAAGTGGGTAAACACAGAGACAGGGGGGTGGGTTGGGGGGCAGAATAAACCTGAAATGTGTTGGTTTGTGTGTCAGCGTTTTGTTATTTGAGGTGAATTACAATGAATTTAATTATAAAAAATTAATTTTATGATTTGAAAACATAAAATTAAACCATGATTGAACAATGAATCTGTTTTAAACCATGAGTTGCCAGAAACCTACAAATCACCTCACACAGTCTTCTACAACTCTGTAGTATTATTATTCAGTTCCCATTGGCACTGAGTTAGTTCTAGTTCACGTTTCTGATCGAGCAAGAGTGTTTTCTTAAAACACCAAGAGTGTTTTATTTGAATGTATTTAGATCTTTTACAGTGTGTGTCAATTCGCTTATTTGTGTGCGCCACATAAAATCCCGCTTTCTAGTTTTAAACTTTATTCAATATGACAAACTTTTCTTTTCAGGGATCTAAACTATTTAATTTAAACCTAAAAAGTCATTAGAAGAACCTAAAAAAAAGTAAGACGTAAGGCCATTTTTTCTTACATGCAGCTTTAACGGGAATATACAAATCATTGTAAGCCAGCGCGCCAGCTAGATTTGGGAGGTGGCAGCTCAGTGGTTATGGTATTGGACAAATCCCAATACTGCTAAACTGTCCCCCCTGGGCCCCTGAGCATGGGCTTAATTGTACCCTTAATTGCTCAGTTGTATAAAAATAAGATAATTGTAACTCCCTTTAGTGCATCTGCCTAATGCCATAAGTGTAAATGCCATTCTATGAGTCACCGTTTTAAGTGGCGCTTTTTTTGGATCTGTTTCTGCTAATAGAGGAAAATTATACAGAAAATTTGTCCATGTGGTGTCCAGAATGTCATTTACTGGATAATAATTTCTTGTTTATAGAACTGTTAATAGACTGTCTATCTGCAGTGCATCACAGCTGCTTCTTTTTTGTCTAATGCTGATATTTGGTACAACTGTGCCTGTGTAAAGTAAAACATAAAAACTAATAGGAAATGTTTTGCAGTTGTGAGAGTGAGGAATATGGAATATGAATATTGATCCAATGATACAACCTGAGAGTAAAAACTTTGTAATACTTTTACATGTCATTCTGCAGATATTTTGCTGACTACAGTGCAAATCAAAGTTTTTAACATGTGGAGTTTTGTAGGTTTTATTACCACCACAATTTATTCATTTTTAATTAAAAAGGAAAGAAAATGAGACTCGTTTTTTTTCTTATTTATGTAGTTTTATATTATTATTGCATTATTAATGAGAAGTGCACTTTACTGGTGATAAAGTATCTGTTAGCTACTGATGTTATCTCTAAAATACATGCATGTTGTGTGCTACAAGTGAATAATAATTGTGACAAAAGTTTGTTTCACAGTTTTAATACGAAAGAATTTAACATAAAACCATATTTTATAACAAAAGAAAAAAAAAGTAAGTTTTTTTTTTTTTTTTTTTTTTTTTTTTTTTTTTTTTTTAAGTTTGAATCTGTACATTTCATTATTTCTCCATCAGGTTTTGGCTCGTTTGTGGAGAAGACGGTCATGCCCTACATCAGCACCACCCCTGCCAAACTTCTGAACCCCTGCACCGGGGACCAAAACTGCACAAGTCCCTTCAGCTACAAGAATGTGCTGAAACTTACGAGCAACGGTAAGCAGTTCAACACACTGGTGGGGCAGCAACATATCTCAGGCAATCTGGACTCTCCAGAGGGCGGGTTCGACGCCATTATGCAAGTCGCTGTGTGTGGGGTGAGTATGGATGTCTAAAAAGCATTTTACCCTCTTGATCTTTTTTTAAAGGTTGCAATGCCTTGCAAAACATTTGTTACCACATGCGTAGCATTTAGATATAGTTTTATAATTATTGACATTTATTAAACATAGTTACCATATGTAACTTTTTTATAATAACTTTGTGTATCTGCATGGTAGTAAATAATAACAAGATTGATATACATATAATTTGATGCATTTATGATTATTAAACTAAAAATCGTATTTTTAGTAGGTATATCTATTTAGGCACATATAAACAGAAATATTTAGCTGTTAGATGAAAAAATGTAATTGACATTTACATTAACATTTAAAATATATTTGAGGAAAGCTTGATGTGTTCGAAAAGGTTTTTAATGTGCATCGTGTGCTTGACATATGAATAAGGAATGTATTGTTTGGTGTCCAACATAATAAGAAAGAATGCTAAAAAGTTGGATAAATTACAGCTGGTTTGTTTGTTTTGGGAGAAGAAAGTTTATCAGGTATTTGTATGAATATGTTTAATAGAAAAGTATGTTGGTTTTGAAAACGATCACTCTGTAAGAGTGTTGAATAGAATGTCACGCACAGTGATTAGGTTTGTGTTGGTTGGATGACTGTATTTTTACACTCTTTCTTTATCAGGAGCACATTGGCTGGAGAAACGTCACTCGTTTGCTGGTGTTTTCTACGGACGCAGGATTCCATTTTGCTGGAGATGGAAAACTGGGTGGAATTGTGCTGCCTAATGATGGCAAATGTCACCTGGAAAACAACATGTACACCATGAGCCATTATTATGTATGTACTGTGTGTAGCATACATTTGGTGATATATTTGAATAATTCTGCATTCGGTCATTAATGTATTGGTTTATTGATCTATTTGACAGGATTACCCTTCAATAGCACATCTGGTGCAGAAACTAAGTGAAAACAACATCCAGACCATCTTCGCCGTCACTGAGGAATTTCAGCCTGTTTATAAAGTAGGCTTCGTTCATTCGCTCAGCAGCGTGCAACTGTGTGTTTGTGTGTGTGTGTGTGTGTGTGTGTGTGTGTGTGTGTGTGTGTGTGTCTGTGTGTGTGTGCTTTGAATATATTCAATGTTTGTTTATTAGAATTTCTTCTCGGTTGGAAAAGTCCATCTTTTTGAAGTTTGTGAACATTGTTTATGACCTCTGCCTGTGTTCTTATGACTTTCTGCCTTTATGTAATTGACCAAAATTCTGTTTTCAGTATATACTCAATTGTACTGCATGAACTTCATTATTAACACACAATAGTTTGTATTAATATATTCTTTGATGTAAAAACTTGTAAAGTTTTCTTTCCCCCAAACATGCCAGGACAAGCAAATGTTTATCCTGTCAGTGAATAAAATTAAGCATACACTTAGATTTAAACCAATCTAACCAAACCAAAATGTAAACCAAATTAACCCTATTTAACATCATACATGAGGCTGAAAACAAGTACCAATACTAACACCTAGAGTTTAACAATTTATCAGCTTTCAGCGATCTGGAATTTAATCATTATATTATTTATTAAATTATAATAATATTTGCTTTATTCTGGACTTCTGTTTTTACTTATATATTGATTATAGGTGTATTTTAATGTCCGTTGTATAAACTGTTACTTATATGGAACTATTACCTTAGCGTATTCGTGATGAATTTTATATTTTATAGCCAAAACTCATTTATAATTTGCACATTAGATATTTGTCTCTAGTGAGACTCAAATTCACAAGCAGTTTAATCTGGCCTCTTTTGGAATTTTTAATCGCTCTGAAAATATTTTCCATCTCGAGCTTTTGCCACACATTTCAAAATCCCTATTTAGGATTCCTGCCCGGAACGTGACCGAGTCCTTTATAATATACAGTACAGACCAAAAGTTTGGACACACCTTCTCATTCAAAGAGTTTTCTTTATTTTTATGACTATGAAAATTGTAGAGTCACACTGAAGGCATCAAAACTATGAATTAATACACGTGGAATTATATACATAACAAAAAAGTGTGAAACAACTGAAAATATGTCATATTGTAGGTTCTTCAAAGTAGCCACCTTTTGCTTAGATTACTGCTTTGCACACTCTTGGCATTCTCTTAATGCCTACTTTGAAGAACCTACAATATGACATATTTTCATTTCACTTTTTTGTTATGTATATAATTCCACATGTGTTAATTCATAGTTTTGATGCCTTCAGTGTGACGCTACAATTTTCATAGTCATGAAAATAAAGAAAACTCTTTGAATGAGAAGGTGTGTCCAAACTTTTGGTCTGTACTGTATATATAATATATATAAACTTTTGGTCTGTACTGTATATATAATATAAATAAACTTTTGGTCTGTACTGTATATATAATATATATACAGTACTGACCAAAAGTTTGGACACACAAACTTGTGTGTCCAAACTTTTGGTCTGTACTGTATAAGTTTCATATCTGTCTCCATCCTGTGGCTCGCCCTTTAAAACATTTTTCAGGGTTTTGTTTTGTTTTATTTTCCTCCACAGGAATTGAAAAACCTCATTCCAAAGTCTGCAGTGGGAACATTGTCCGCGAACTCCAGCAACGTGATCAACCTTATTATCGATGCATACAATGTAAAGTATTTCAGCGTACTCGTTTCCAATCTTTTCTTTATTCTCCTCTAAAGCAACTTGCTGAAACGTTTCCTTTTTGTCTTGGTGTTTTATTTTTGTCCCATAGTCTCTGTCTTCAGAGGTGATTCTTGAGAACAGCAAGCTGCCTGAAGGAGTCACAATTGCATATCAATCACGCTGTAAGAATGGAATCGTGAGCACTGGAGAGGACGGCCGCAAATGCTCCAACATCTCAATTGGAGATGAGGTAGAAGAATAGATACGCGTCTGTAGAGCATTGACAATTTTATCAGTGTGTGAGCTTTTGCTTTTTTTTTGTCGTACTTGTTTTCCACTCCTGGCATTTGTATTTCTTATATAGGTTGTGGGTTTGATCCTGGTACTGTATGATACACTCTGGGGGGGAAAAGTTATTGGTTTGAAAATTCAAATCATAGTTTGCTTATAACATACACTTGGGTCCAAAAATGTGGTATTGTGTGATCAGGTTGTTGGGTTTGTGTGGTTTTGAAATGGACATACTTTGAAAAGATTTTTGTTTCTAAACAATATAAATACTAAAGTTTATTGTACACAGTAGTACAGCATACATATGTCATAGTATCGCATAGTTTATATTGTCAATATTTTATGTAATTTTTAAATATAATTCTTAATCAAAGGATATAATTAGCTGATTGTCATTCAGTTTTCCTCTTTTTATGCAGGTCTCCTTCAGCGTAAACATCACAGTTAATGGCTGCCCCAAACAAGGCAAGTCTCAGATCTTAAAGATCAGACCTCTTGGGTTCACTGAGGAAGTGGAGATCGAACTGAGCTTTATCTGTGACTGCGATTGCCAGAAGAAAGGAATTCCGAACAGCAATCTTTGCCATAACGGCAACGGCACCTTCGAATGTGGTGCCTGCAGGTAACGATTCATTGACACGAAAATATTTGGGGTCGTAAATCTGTTTTGTTTTTACTTTAAGGAAAAGCAACACTCACAGAAATGTGCACCCTGTCAGCTGGAAAAAGCTGATCAAAGCCTAAAAGTTATGTGGCAGTAGCACAATGCATAAAGCAGGCAGATACAGTTTAAGAGTTTTAGGTAACGTTCCCATTAAAAATCAGAAAGAAGAAAATGTGATCTCTGTAATTACGGCATAAAAGAACTCCATACAAGGCATTTCCACCCACAGAACTGTCACTCAAACAGCCTTTGCCACAGAAGCTTAAATCAGCTGTGTCCAAAAATTGAAAGGAACAGCTACCCCTCTGTCTATTACCAAATTCTTGATACTGAAGACTCTTTCCAGAATTGCTGCAAAACAAAGTCCTTATAGAAAATACTATCACATAAACATTTTAACATTATAAGCTTCTTCTGTGGAGCTCATTTGTTTCATTAGGAATGATAAGACAATTGTATTAGAACCAAAGAATTATTATTTTCAGTGAGTCGAAGTCAGAATCTAGAGCTGCTGACTCTTATAGAATATTAATCAGCATTTACTGAGGAAATTTTTTAATTTAAAACATAGTAAAAATATCATATGCATATGCTACGTGATGTGTGCTTACGAATAGTGATGGCGGTCAGTTGTGTGTAGTCTGGTAGAGTAAATATACACTATAGACTTTAGATTCAATTATATTGATCAATTACACAATAAAGTGTATATTAACAAAAGTAACAAAAAATCACCTTACATTTCCAGCTATGCATAAAATGTTTTCTTTTACTTAAACTAAAATACCCACACCGGTTCCTGCATAAAAATGCCCAGTGGTCAAAGCCATGAAGATATGGTTTACATTGGTTTAAGTGGAAGCTCTTGAATGACTGAATATGGAGCTCTGACCTCAACCCCACTGCACACCTCCTTACTCTACACCAGTACATGACTTTACTAACACTCTTTTGGCAAAATTAGCACAAATCACTACAAGCACACTCCAAAATCTAGTGGGACATCTTCTCAAAAGAGTGGCGGATATTATAAGGGCAAATGTTGAATGGGGTGTTCAAAAAGCACATACCAATCATATGCCATATGTCAACAAACTTTTGTCTATATAATGAAGATTGTTTGATCTCTAAGGGAATTTGTTAATAATTGTCTAAGTTATAATCAGAAAAAGACATTTTAGGAGAATTTATAACACATAATTAAACAATCACTGGAGATGTGTTTTAGATAGTCAGGAATAAAATGAAGAATGCCTCGTTAATAATCTACCCAATCTGCCTCATTAATAATCATTAATAATCTAACTCAATTTAACGCAGGTAAACTGCACAACGTTGAGATTTCTCGTTTCTTTCTCAGGTGCAATAAGGATCGAATTGGGCGAGAGTGCGAGTGCTGGAAAGACGAAGTGTCCAGTGAGGACCTTGAAAAGACATGTCGCAAAGACAACAGCACCGATCTCTGTAGCAACAACGGCGAGTGCGTGTGTGGCAAGTGCGAATGTAAGAAGAGGGACAACCCGGTGGAGTACTACAGCGGCAAATACTGCGAGTGCGACAACTTCAACTGCGACCGCTCCAACAACAAGCTCTGTGGAGGTACTAACTGCTCAATGGCTCCATTTATAAATACCGATTCATCAATGTACTTATTAATCTGCTAATCTCTGTTCTTGTGTTATTCTAGGCCATGGCCGCTGCGAATGCCGAGTCTGCATTTGTGACGCTAACTACACAGGAAGTGCTTGTGACTGCTCCTTAGATACATCGACATGTCTGGCCTCCAATAATCAGATCTGTAACGGCAGAGGCAATTGTGAATGTGGAACCTGTAGGTGCACTGATCCTAAATTCCAGGGACCCACATGTGAGATCTGCCCCACCTGTCCAGGAGTCTGCACTGAACACAAGTAAGCATAGGAAAGCCACAATTTAAAGAATTCAAGCCTAGATCTAGAAGTGTCTAACAGATAAAACAGTCAACACCTAAACAAGAGTTAACAAGATTCATTTTAAACAGAACCAAGTTGAGAAAGTTATGAATATCATAAATGATCTACTTGATCTACAGCATTTCATTATTTTCATTATTGCTGCCTTTTGCCATTTTCTTTTTTAAATTTTTATTATTATTAGTTGATGTTAGGCTTTTCCTCCAATCATTGATTCACAGAACCTTTTGAAATAAGGCACATCAGGACGATTCTGGTCTAAACTCGTTTCTATTAATATATCAGCTTCTAGAATGATGTACAATTGTTATTCTTCTGGGGATTTTCTCTTTATTCATATAATTTTTTTCTTCAGGTTATTTATCATTTTAAGGGTATTGTTTGCTCATTCTTTATTTTGTTCCATTTAGTTTCCTTCCTTTATTTTGCTTAGAGTAAGAATGTTGAAAGAATTTTGCTATTGTTGGTGTTGGGGACATGTTTTTGTTCTGAGTTTATACAAGCAGCCCAATGAGTTGACTGTTTTATAAAAAGGTTTTAAGGCAAAATGTGATTTTTGCTTGTGGATTCTCTTTGATCAAGCCAGAAAGATTATATTGTCTCTCATTTTCCAACATTCAGTGTTGTGTAATCTCAGGTCTCCGTTGTAGGTCGGTGTTTTTTTTATTGAGCGTGTGTAGTAATGTCTTAAAATTTTTATGTGGACAATTCCTGGACCGTCGCTGCAATCTGTTTGAGCTTTTGTTACGATCACTGGAGTTGGCTTGTTTTTCAGGCTGTTATTCCACAAAACAAACTTCTATACATACACGTAACTATTAATGACAAAGTTAGTTCATTGTTTACTTTCTTTAAATCAAGTAAAACTTTTTACCAAGTTTCTCACCAGCTCTTTTTCTTTCCCTCAAACATAATATGGCAAAAAATGTTAATGTAATGTTACCAAAATAACCAATAACTATTGTCTAAAGGACTTTTACTTAACTAGCAGTCAACACACAAGACTTGTTATGTATGCTAAATAAGCCCAGACTCCATATACAATCTTGATTTCTTACAGAAATTTTAACCATTTAACCATCTGTACATTTTTCTTTGTGAAATAACATCATTTTTTAATCCATCTTTAATTAGTCCTCTTGATTTATCTGTTACTAATGAAATGTTACTTTATTAAAACAAACACATTTATACAAAGCCTTTCTATTACATCCAGCACTATTTTCATAGCCATGCTGTTATGCTAAATAAACCCTCGTGCTCAGATTCTTGAATTCAACAATGTGGTGGTATAGGCTTATACCGTATAGCACTAACCACAGACTCCATACTCGTTCCTATATATGTTTATCACCAATATATGAGGTTATATGTTGAGATCTTTTTCATGCGTGGAAGGAGAAGAGAGTGTGAGATTGACAGATCAGATCAGGGACAGCAGTGTTACAGCTGCTGTAGCAGTCTGTGGTAGCAAAGCTGGAACTCAAGTTTCCAGATGAAGTTCTCTTCTGAGAGTTGGTAGTTAGTTATAAATTAAAGTCATGAGTATGAGCAACGGAAGTCATGTCATGTTTCTTCTTTTGGTTGCTGGCAGCTTAGATTCTGCTGTAGTGTATGGAGCCTGGGGAATCCCAGGACCTGGAATCTGTGGCAGAGAATAGAGATATCTAGAGAGTTTGGACTGACCTTTTTAGCCTGTTTCAATCAAGAAATTAGTGCAAACCCAGAGAAAAGTGAAAGGGGAATAATATGAAAAGAAATTAAAAGAATGAATGTTTTATCACAGTCAGATGAATAACAAACAGCACGTTGTTTCACAGGGCGTGCGTGCAATGCCGAGCCTTCGGTACGGGAGAAAAGATGGACACTTGTGAAAAAGAATGCGACTACTTCAAAATGATTAAGGTGAAACACACAGACGCCCTTCCTCAGCCTGTACAAGCCTTTCCGCTCATGCACTGCAAGGAGAGAGATGCTAACGACTGCTGGTTCTACTACACCTACTCCGTCACGAACCAAACCGAAGTCCATGTGGTCGAGACTTTAGGTAACAAACAAATAACGAAGTTGTTTCACTTTATTACGAATTTCTTAGCCAGAGAATTTCTGTACGCTTTTTGTAGGGCACCTCAGTAGTGTACACTGCCAATCAAAGGCTTTTCCATACAGTTGATTTTAATATCTAATCTAAAATAGTATGAAGAAGTCATGTAAAGTAGGCTTATATTGTCATTCCAAGCATATACAGTACTGTACACAGAAACAAAGTTCTCCCAGGACCAAGGTGCTACATAAGCCCACATAAAAAAATTAAATAAAAAAAAAAACCACAACACAGAACTACACACATTAACTAGGACATTACACAAAGTGCCAAATTTATTGCAAAAGAAAACAAAATAAGACAGAGAGACAGTAGACACAGTAACACTGCAATACCGACCAGTACAGAGAATTTGTGATACAATACAAACTAATTGTCCATATAATATTAAATACTGTATGTATGTGTTAGTTTTGTGCAGTGAATATTTTAACAGCAATTATGTGTGTGTGTGTGTTAGTCCAGTCCCCTTGTACTTAGTAGACAAGCGATATCCTTTAATGCAAACTTTTGGTTATTATGTCAGGAAAGAATCCAAATAATAAAATGTAATAACGATGTCACGCTACTGAAAGTGTACATTAAAGAAAAATGATTTAGCAAGTGTATTTTTAAACTTTAGTTTGGTCACTAGAACTGAATTGTGATGGAGAAGTGAAAATTTGCTGAATCATCATCTCTCTTCCAACATCCCCCCCCCCCTCTCTCTCTCTCTCTCTCTTTTTCTCTAATCTTTTGTTTCCTAGAATGCCCAGCTGGTCCTGATATTATCCCAATCGTAGCTGGAGTGGTTGCAGGAATCGTGCTGATTGGACTAGCCCTTCTTTTAATCTGGAAATTGCTCATGATCATTCATGACCGTCGTGAGTTTGCCAAGTTTGAGAAAGAGAAAATCAATGCCAAATGGGATATGGTAAGAAACTGCTCATGCTATGATTGTATAGAGGATGATTTCAGTGAAGTGTGTTGTTCCTGTACATACAACAATGACTACGTTGGTCCAAACCCATTCTTGTCTTTAATTTATGGGAAAGTTATTTAAAGGCTTTGAGTACATTTTTGGGTTAATTCTTCTAGCAGCTGTATAACAGACATGTTGGATTAAGAGGCTTTGGTACTTCAAGGTGTGGCCTGTTTGGAATAGTTTTGCAAGCCTTGGTTACTCTGTGCTGCCCTCTGCAGGTCGGAAATAAATAAATGTTCTTTCAGCATTTAAAATATGAAAAAGCTTTCAAAAATTAAGTATTAATCATAAATGTAGGCAGTATGATTCGTCAAAGCTCCTTCCTAATGTAGCAGGGTGTCTGAGTGACATGGGCAGGGCAGTAAATGGGCATGAAGCTCTTATTATGGCAACACAAAGGTCATGGTGTCAGTTTCAGTTCAGCCATTTTTTCTGCCATGGCCTGTGATTAAAATGCCTTCAAATGCTGTGTGTGGCTTGTAATAAAGGTTGGGACAGTTATATTGAGTGCTCTGGTTTCCATCATGTTTTTTAAGCACCACTTTTCATTCCTTTTTTTTCCCATTATTTCAGAGCGCCACATCCTAACCACTAGACCACCAGGGAACCATTATTTTAATTGTTATATTGCTTTAAAAAATTCTGGGTGTAATTTCAGATAACGTTAGGTATGCTATAGGGCTCCTAGCTCTGTTTACGCTTTAGATTTAGATTCAGAAACTACATTTGAGGGTTTTGTCGAGATAGTAGGCCAGTTAGGCAATAAATAAGTCCTTATGTTGAAGAATACTGTTGAAGGATTTATCTATATATTGACCAGTGTGTGGTATTCACTGTTGGATATCACATTTAGAAAGGATTTCTACATCTTTGGCTAGACTGTGACTGTCTGGTCTGACTCATGTGTCTGGAGGGAATTTTCAGGAATTGGAGTATTGGCTAACAGTGATAACATCAGAGATAATCCGAGAGTGGGTTAATAGGGAAAGAACAATGGCATGTGGATCTTTTCACATGGTTTGTTCAAAGAAATTAAGCTTTCTGCGATTGCAGTACTATAGCTATGAAACTGTAATTATTATTATTATTATTATAAGTATTATTTAGTAACTGATTAAATCAATTCAGTTATCCAGTGCTTTAACAATGAACATTGTGCCAAAGCATTTTTATAGAACTGAGTAGATTATTAAATAGAAATTTCGATAAATTTGTCCCTATCACTTTTATCCATTGCTGTCCATTATTATTATTTTATTATCATCATTTTTATTGCTAGTAGCTGATCCTGTAGCTGAGCCTGTGTTCATGCTGTTGTGGTTATTAGTAATAGATTGATTCATAAAACTTTATTGTCATTGCATAGCTCAGGTACACAGCAACAAAATGCAGTTTAGCATGTACCAGAAGTGTGAATAGTGGCATTGTGCAAATAAATAAATAAATATATATATATATAACAAATAAATATAAAGGCTATGGGCAGTAAAAAGGTGCAGAAGCTGTTAAGCATGTGCAGTAAGAATATAAATCTTTTTTTTTTTTTTCTTTTGGCTGCTCCCATTAGGGGTCGCCACAGTGGATCATCTGTCTCCATACCCCCCTGTCCTCTACATCTGCCTCTTTTAAACCAACTACCTGCATGTCTTCCCTCACCACATCCATAAACCTCCCCCTTGGCCTTCCTCTTTTCCTCCTTTCCTGGTGGCTCCATCCTCAGCATTCTCCTGCTGATATACCCCATGTCCCTCCTCTGCACATGTTCAAAACATCTCAATCTCACTTCCCTCACCTTGTCTCAAAAACGTCCTACATGTGCTGTCCCTCTAATAAACTTGTTTCTTATCCTGTCCATCGTCACTCCCAACGAAAACCTCAACATCTTCAGCTCTGCTACCTCCAGCTCCACCTCCTGTCTTTTACTCATTGCCACTGTCTCTAATCCATACAACATCACAGGTCTCACCGCAGTCCTATAAACTTTCCTTTTCACTCTTGCAGATACACTACTATCACAAATCACTCCTGCTATCACTCTTCTCCACCCACTCCACCCTGCCTGCACTCTTTTCTTCACTTCTCTAACACACTCTCCGTTACTCTGCACTGTAATGGAATGCACATTACTGCCCTTGCTCCACACATGCTGGACACCATCTGAGCCAAACAAGATGATCTTAGTCTCATCAGACCACAGGACATGGTTCCAGTAATTCATGCCCTTGGACATGTTGTAAACTGTTTGCTGGCTTTGTTGTGAGCCAACTTCAGAAGAGGCTTCCTTCTGGGACAACAGCCATGCAAATCGTGTGCGATGGCCATGTTGAAGTGTGCGGCGTATGAGCTGAGCACTGAAAAACGAACCTTCAGATTCTGCAACCTCGAAAGCAATGCTGCAGCACTCATGAGTCTGTCTTTTTGAAGCAGCTTCTGCACCTGATACACAGCACGAGGACTCAACTTCTTTGAAGGACGCTTGTGAGTCCTGTTCTGAGCAGAACCTGTCTCGGAAAACCTCTGAATGACCCTGGCTACTGTACTATAACTCAGTTTCAGGGTGTTACTGATCTTCTTATAGCATTGGCATCTTTGTGGAGAGCAACAAATCTAATTCTTTAATCCTTAGAGAGTCTTTGCCATTAGGTGTTGACCATCCAGTGGTCAGTATGAGAGAATTGTACTCAAAGTACCTGCTCTAATACAAGATACACAAATATGTTTGGTCCTGTCAAGCAGACAAAAACATAAACATGATAAATAGGACATGTGACTTTGCATAATTACACGATGTACAGCTCTTATCATTTAGGGTGTACTTACTTTTGGTGGCAGCTTTTTTGACAATAATGGCTGTACGTTGAGTTATTTTTAGGACAGTAAATCTGAACTGCAATACAAACTGCACATTGACTACTATACATGGATGGATGGATGGATGGATGGATGGGAAGAGAGAGAGAGAGAGAGAGAGAGAGAGAGAGAGAGAGAGAGAGAGAGAGAGAGAGAGAGAGAGAGAGAGAGAGAGAGAGAGAGAGAGAGAGAGAGAGAGAGAGAGAGAGAGAGAGAGAGAGAGAGAGAGAGAGAGAGAGAGAGAGAGAGAGATGGTGTACATAAATATGAGCAAATCTAGGGTGTGCAGTAAATAATTTGTAATTATATACAGTTTTACAGAGATAATACAGAGAGTCGGAGAACTGCATGATGATTACTGGCAGTAAAATACAGTAAAGCATTAGTCTGATATCAGTGTTCTAGTGGTGTAGAGTTTAGTAAGGTAATATTTATGTGAAAAAAAAGCTGTCCTTGAACCTGCTGGTTCTGGTGCAGATGTTCCTGCATCACCTTTCGGATGGAAGGAGGGTAAACAGTTTGTGACTGGGATGCGATGAGTCTTTGATAAAAATTGTGCAACCTGTGCATATATCTACTGTAGTGAAGGTGCACAATGGTATGTATTTAGATGCCTATGATGTATTGGGTGGTTTTCACCACCCTTTGCATGGCTAATAGTAGGAATTGTAGTACAGTCAACCCTCGGTAATTCGCGGCTCGGAACATTCGCGGGTTCACATTTGAACCTAACTAGCAGCAAGTTGCGAATTATCTTAAAATTCCGCAACTCCGTGTATTTATGGTTATTTGTGAAAGTGTGCTTTTGTTTTTACACTTCATTTATCCTTCCTTCTATCGATCGGACGAATATTAAGTGCTGACTATATACTTTGATTGAGTGTACTGGGTGAAAAAGCCCAGTATAGAGCTGCTTGTGCGGGAGTGGGAGTAGGTGGAGGGGTATTTTCATATAAACAGAGCCTGTTCTTTGGAAAGAAATGATTTGGTTGCTTAATCTGAAGAGGAGTTTGTGAAACTGGAGGCATTTGCGGTTGATCGCTTTCCTGTTGCTCATCAGTCAGACGCAGGTTTGCTGTAGTCTGTATACAGAGTGATGAATGACGTGAAAACGATTTCACTGGTTTCAGATGTCGTTATATAAGAACATCCTTTGATCTTTATTTAATTATGCTGTGGCTGTATTCTCTCTGATGTAATAGTTCCCAGGACTGCAGAATAATTCTCCAGATTTACAGATTAATGCAAAAAAAAGGAAAGGATAGAGATTTTTTACGTGTTTTTTCAGACATTCAGAGAGATTTCACAGAAATGCTTTATAGTATTCATTAAGGTCAAGAGTGTATTTAATACGGCACCTTTAAGTGTTCCATTTTCCATCTTGTAAATTGCATTGAAATAAGAGAAATAAGTAAAAACAGTCAAATGTTTTCCTTTTCTTTTTAGCTCCTCATTATCATTTTTCTGTTTTTCATCACTTTTGCCTTTTTCCATCTCGCCTTCAAATTCTTCCTGTGCCTTTTTTCCTTCCTTAGCAAGATAATCCAATTTACAAGAGTCCTGTTAATAAGTTCCAGAACCCAAACTATGGACATAAAAGTGCAGCTCTTTAAGTTTGTATCACTTCCCACTCGCATCTGCATGGTGTTTGTTTTTGGTCTTGGTCTTGTGTGTGTGTGAAATTGAGATTTATTCTATTGCTCTGTGGCTTGTGATCTAAACCTGGATTCATTTTTAACCGGAATCATTTACAATGACTAATTTAATAATAATTCATAAAATAATAATTCAAGAACTTTTTGGTTTTTGTTTTGTAAACTCAAAGCAAAAACACTGCGATTCTTTATTAGTGTTGGATGATATCGATACACACTGATAATATTTCAAACAAGTTACATTTTGCTTCGTTTTTTTGTTGTTCAAAATATAGAACGTTGTTTAACATTACCATGGTTTTTATTGTTTACTTTTATTAGAATAATCTACATTATTTACTTTTTTTTTCCTCACAATACCCTATAAGAACCTACAACCTTTTTTTTTTTTTACACACATTTTTTTTATATTTAAGTTTTTTCGCTCTCGTGTTTGTTCAACGTGTAACGAAACCAAATCTTCCTTTTTTTAAATCTTTTTATTTAGGGCCAGAACTTTCAGTTTTCTTCTTGTTTTTTTTGCAGACCTCACCATTCGCTTTCATTCCCGCTTGTGTTTTTTTTTTTTTTTTTCTGATTGATACTCTTTCAGAGTTAAATATTGTGATACATATTGTGTATCATAGAAATGTTATTAAATATATTGCAATTCATTTTTTTTATCACACCTACACAACCCACTAACATGTCTGTTAGCTCATCATTATTCAGTGTGTCTTGATGAACTAATCATCTGACCGAAGCTTGTACTTTTGCATCGGTTTTTGTCTTTAATTCATAAACCTTACCAAAAGATATTTGTCAGGATGAAACTTTAGATCACTGAATCATCTAAATCCTGTTACCCTGCCTGTTTTCTGCTTTTCGCAGGGTGAAAATCCGATCTACAAGAGCGCCGTCACGACCGTCATCAATCCGAAATATGAAGGGAAATAATGCCCGTCCCCCCCTGTGTGCTCCGAGCAGTATTCTCTATTTCTCTTTTCATATTTCTCCCATTTAAATCTCTTTTTCTTTGTTGTAGAAATGTGCATTTATATTGTAGCACTGCGTTAGCACACAGCATTTTGTGCCTGCTCTGTTTGTTTGTTTTTTCCCAAACCTGTACAGTTTGTAAAGACTTTATCAGCATCTCAAGTATTTGTTCAGAGATACTGTTTGTATTCTCTCCCTTATTTGTTTCACACATTTTGTGTGGCAAACTCCTGAAACCTCCGTGATATAATGACAGCTTTTAACCCTTCATAAGCTTTACATAAGGTACAAAGTGAACCATTTATAACAACAATTATCCACATCAGTCTTCATTTCTGTTAGAGAATTCTGCTGCAGCGTTTCACCGAGACTGTGTAACGTCTGACATGACAATCAGGAGTCTTTTCTTTTTGTCCCAATAACTAGAGACGCTTGCTCAGCATGTATTCGGAGGCATGTTATGTGCTTTTATGTTATTTTGTTTTTGCTTTTTAGTGTTTTGAAATATTTGTGACCTCTGCAACAAATCCATGCCACGCTCACAGACGCTTTAGGGGCATTTCGGTCGGATTCTTTTTCTCGTTCTAACCGTCTACCGCAAATGATATTATATATCAAGCAATTTTGCAACTTTATGCATATCTGACTTTAACCTGTGTCTGATCATTTACTTCACTGAGAGTTGTTTGTATGTAGTTCTGAAATCAGTATTCCTACTGATGTCTGTCCTTCAAGCCTCCGAAAAACAAAAATTAAATGTGATTATGAAAGAAAAATCTGGTACACCATAAGCAAATGCCAGTTGCAGATTCAGGAAATGAATCCTAAATTGCCATTGGTATTATAATTGTAAGATATTATAGGAAAACTCCTATTTTGCCACTGTGTTTAAAAACATTGTGGGCATGTCAGACTGAATAATGAGTGTATGATTGACATGGACAACACACATCTAGCTGATTTACGTCAACATGCAAGTTTAAACCTTATGCATATGCAAACAGATTCATGCATATGCAAATGTTTTTCTTTAATATAGCGAACTTTTCTCTCAGCAGAAGTGTTATATGAACACATATCTCTGCTTTAAATGTTTTTAAACCACTGATGCAATTCTTTTTAAAGAAGAAACTACTAGGTTAGTGAAAACGTCTATGGTACACGGTTGTGTGGTAAAAACAACCACACAAGCTATTTGTGGATTATGTTTCAAAGTGTTTGCTTTTAAAATGAAGCAATTGGAATCGTCTTTCTCGCTATTACCGAGACATATAATTGAAAAATGTAGACTTTTGATGTATAATGCAGTATAATGTCACCCTGCAATCCCGAGCAAATCCTTTGTTTTTAAGTGCCTTTTCAACATGTTCACTGTTGCCATGCTGTTTTGAATGTATTTATTAAAACCCAACTCTTAAAAACATTGTGCTTATTTATTATTGTGGATTATCGTTACTCTGACATGAGATGGAAGAGTCTCTACTGTCGAATTATCCTTAAAAAAAATTAATAAAAATAAATAAATAAAAATAACAGGAGCTTGAAGCACTGCACATTTAGTTTTTCATATTCTGTAAAGAGAAAGTGTAGTGAGGCAACTGATCCGGTAGAGGGCAGCAGAAGGACAAAAGCACTACTGTTAGTTGTTACTTTTGTGCATGTCTGTCTGTGCTGGACGAAGGGCCTCATTTTTACTGTGCACCATCACAATAAAAAATAAAATAAATTGTGAATACATGGTATTATAATTATTTGGCAGAAACACTAATATCCACAAAGTTATGTGACAAAACGAGTGTCAGAATTGAATTACGAATTGTATGTGATAGTTCCTTTTTCTTTGGAACACTGTGCACAGTAATACTGTATATGTAGACATTCTGACCAGGAACTATTTCACTTTCATTTCTGAAGGCTCTTAATGTGGAATATTTACTGATCTAAAGCATTACTTTATGCCAGACAATTACAATCTGACACTGATATGAGCAAAATTTTAATCTTAATAGAATCTTCAGCTAAATACAGATGTTATGTGCAGATTCCTTGACAATTGGATTAAACCATTGGCCATACTAGTAAATCAATAATTCAATTTGATTTGTTCAGTACTTTAAGCATTGGACATGGGAAATTGACTTTACAGAAATAAATAGATTAGTGTAGTAATGCTGGTGAAGAAGAAGAACTCCAAAATACAACCCAAATTATACAGGAAAGAAAACACAAAAGTAGAAATCGTTCCTGAAAAAGATTAATAACTGTTTGAACTGTTTCAGCTGATATTTCCTCACAGGGCCAGCTCTGCTTAAAAGTCTATCTTGCAAATGTCCTAAGTAAAGCTGTGACCAAACCAATCACCATCAGCCAGTGTAGAATGAAAAAAAAAAAAAAGCTATTATATAAGGATATATTTGTGCTCTCTGACCATCCAATCAAAAGACCTGAAAATGCATGTTATTGGATCCATAATGACATCACAGAGCTGCTGGATGTTACACTGTCTAACATACAGCAGCTCCGTGATGTCATTATGGAGGTGTGGAAGAGGATCCCTTTAGAATTAACAGTTTGGGCATCTGTAGCATAAAGTACATGTTGAAACAATGTGTTGGTGACACTGGCGCCATCTAGCGGGTATCCAATAACATGCATTTTCAGGTCCTTTGATTGGATGGTGTGTCCAGACCTGAAATCTATTGAGCACCTGTGGGGCTCCTCAAGCAGAAGGTAGTGAAGTGCCATGTGTCTACCTTTTGCTTAAGGAGCCCCACAGGTGCTCAATAGATTTCAAGTCTAGACATATACTTGGCCACTAAATCACCTTCTCCTTCAGCTTCCTCAGCAAGGCAGTGGTCATCTTAGAGGTGTGTTTGAGGTCATCGTTATGTTGGAAAATGGTCATTTCTGAAGGGCATCCAGTTCTGTTCCAGAATGTCACAGTACATGGTGGAATCCATGTTTCCCTCAATGAACCGCAGCTCCCCAGTACCAGCAGCACTAATGCAGCCCCAGACCATGATGCTACCACCACCATGCTTAAATGCAGGCAACTTTCTTGGTACTCTGCACCAGGGCATCGCACATGCTGGACATCGGCTGAACCAAACAAGTTGATCTTTCACAGAAACGTTGAATGGTTATCTCAAACACAGCTTCACTGAACTTATATGAGGAAGAGAAGAGTTAATTAGGGTGAATCTCTGACATGTAAACAGGTTTGATAGTAACTTAATGGTGCAGCATGGCAGTGTTTCCATCATATCAGGTGACATGGAGTCAGTGCATTCCCTCCATAGGTATCAGGTCAAAGTCTTAGTCATATTTTGTTGTCCTCCTGTTTTCTTAGTGACATCACTTGATTTTTCTTATCATTGCTATACTATTAATCAAAACAGCTTTTCTTCTTCCGACAGTCCCTGCACAGATCTCAGCCTGATCTGGCAGATTCTTTATCACAGATGGGAGTTGATTAACTGAATCAGCAGGTCTTGTGCTTTGCCTGGACCACTCATAGCACACCTTCTGACACTGCATTCAACCTTGGGGTGGATCAATAATCATCTTAATCATTCGTTTTTTTAATTTAATTTAATTTCTACAGCACTTTTCACATTCAACATGGTCTCAAAGCAGCTTTACAGAATGTAAAAATGATAAAATAAACAGTCTAATATAAGAGAATTGTGCAAGCCTGGGGTGACTGGCAAGAAAAAACTCCCTCAGACATAATGAGGAAAGAAACCTTGAGAAAAACCAAACTCAAAAGGAAACCCATGCTTCCTCATTTGAGTGACACCAAGAGTGTGATTAGAAATCATGAAAACATATTTCTCACTCTCTGGTCTGTAATCATCTTCCTCAATCATCTTGCAACATGGCTCAGGTTCATTCTGTACAGCATCAGGTGGATCTCTCCATTCTTTTTCCACAAAGATCATTCAGGAGTTCTCACATTCCAGGATCTTTTAAAACTCACCCTCCTACATCATCCTCTAGCCACCAGGGACAGATTTAAAATAAAAGCACTTATGAAACGACTCTGCACCATTTCACCTCAGATTCAAACATAACTTGACTCGACTTCTCTGTACCCACCTGTAAGCACTTAAAAGGACACATTAATCTTTGTGACATTTTTTCCGCTATACTAATGATGCATATTAACTCCTCTCAGTAGATCTTAGTCTTCACCCATTTGGCATCTGATAGCAACCAAGCACTAAATGCTCAGACGCTCTTTGTTGTTTTTAGTCACACCACGTATACTCACTTTCCCTTCTAAGATCAGACTAAAACAAAAAGGCATAACTGAACCGTGGGAAGCTGAGGCAGGTGTGTTAGCAAACAGAGGAAACACGTCTCTCGTTATGTTCATCCAGTTGAGTGGTGTGACCCAGTTTACATCGCAAGTTCAGTTTGAGGTGTTACAGCAGCTGTTGGAACAAACTGCACTGAATTCTTTAAGAGCAGTACCAACTCACAGGGGAAGAGACACAGCAGACTGCCAAGTCGCTCGGTATTAGTTGCACTGAGTTAAATGCTACAAGAAAGCAGACAACAGGACATACATTGTTGGCATTTCTTTAATAAACATTTGCCAAAAAAACAAAAAACATTTAGTACAAAAAAAAGAAAAAAAAAAGAAAACCATTGCCACGCCTCTCCTTTTTTTTTTTTTAAATTGGATTAAACTGGTCTCTTTGTTCCATTTTTACAATGGCTGTAAATAACGGCTGGTGGAACTGGTGAGAAAAATACAGCTTTGTTTCATTCAGTTGTTCAGTAGACAAATCAGTTCGAAGAAGCCTAATGCCACCCAAGTGCTGCCACTCTCACTGGAGCTAAGTGCTTTTTTAAAAAGCCCCTCCAGTGAATAACGGACCGAGCCCACCAATGTTAATTCATTTAAGGGGAGAGAAAAAAAAAAAAAAAAACACCCTACATTACTGGTCATTTCAATTTGTGCAGATACAGCACAGCATCAAAATCATCTTAGTCGTTTCCACCTACTTTACTCAGTAGTGCAAAACATAGTAATACTAGTCTGTCCTTAAGCAATGAAAGGCGCCACTAAGGTACAGATAATAAAAACACTTACCCAGGCTGGTAAATGTACACTCAAAAAAGATCAGATTTTATTTAAAAGACAGCAGTTTGATAGATTTACCAAATCATACAGAGGGGTAACCAATAGAAAAAAATGGGTGAGGAGAAAAAAAAAAAAAAAAAAAAAAAGGAATCCCTCTCATCTCATACCCCTTTAGCTGTAGCTCAAGCCACAATACTCTAACAAAATGCCTGCCTGCATCCACAATTAGAATCATTACAAATTAAGTGTGCCTCTGTGGTGCACTCAGTGCTGGCATGATTAATTGCAACTGCTTCTCTCGTTACAGTCGTCCTTTTCTGAGGTGCACATCTGTCACTGCGTGGTGCCTCCCGTTTCTGGGAGCCGATCAATATGGGAGTCCCCTGCCCCGTAGTGCTGCAGTATTCAAATGGGGGACGTACCCAAGAGGAAGGGGTGGAGCCCCAGACTGTGATGGGGAGCCCCACACTTGGCCTGGGGGAGGTGGCGGAACTGAAGGGGGTGGCGCTCCTCCGTCCTTCTGCCCAATAGCAGGGTTGTAGAGATGTATACTAGAGGGGTGGGAGGTGCCCTCTATAGTTATGGGACTATGATTATACTCAAAGCGATGGTCCTTGTCTCCACTAAATACCATGCTGCCACTGGCTCCTGCAGAAACTCCACTCGTGCTGCCACCCGGTGCTGCTCCATGAGGGAAGGGCACTGGGGCAGAGGATGTGGCGTGGGCATGCGCATGAGGGGGTATTCCTCCACCTATCATGTGGCTGAGGTAGCTTTCTCCGAAGCCTGTTGGGGGAAAGGGTGGAGGAGGCAAGTGGCTTCTTGGTGGAGGAGGAGGAGGATATTCAGGCTCAGGCGGCCGTGCCGCTTCTCCTAAAGATGCGGAAGCGGAACAGGAAGAGGAGAGGAGAGTCTGGCTTTCAGGGGCTTGCCGATAGTCCAGGTCTGCACACGGAGGAGGTTCTGGGGGTTCTGGTGGCCTCTGATCAGGAGGCAAAATGGAGATAGGCTCAGGAGCTCTGGAGGATGATCCGTTTCCCTCAGTCGCTAAAAGACGAGAGTAAAAACAAAAAAAATGATTTCATCACCATGACACAAACAACCAGGGTTAAAAGTTAATTGTTTTAACAGCTTATATTTCATAGTCATTATTTGAACATAACTTCGGAAAGCAGTACTTTAATTCCAGTATCACCTGATCAAATAATGGCCTTTTTCGTAGTGCACACTTCTGTTTTGATGAATTTGGACCTTGTCATTTCGGTTTTATTTCCTTAAATATTCCCACACATTTGGTCACTGTTTCTTCTAAGACAACAAACTGATCACGTCTTATGCTTAGTAATGATCCATGCGGAGCACATGCAGTTGCAAGCAATGACACACATCATATGACACATAAGGACACTTTTATATTCTGTATTTCGTGATGAGACCTTTTCATGGAACAGATTTAGCTCAGTTACAAAATCAGAGACAGTAGATTCCTTTCATAGACACGCTAAATAAGTCTCCTTTAACAATACTTAATTATATCAGCATACGCATGTCTGTATTTGATCAATAGAAGTCATACTGATTAACAGTCTAAGAGTATGTGAAAATGCCCTGTGAAAAGATACAAAAAAAACAATGCCATCTGACCAATCGGTCTGGACATTATGACCACCTGCTAAAGGAGCTCGTCTGTTAGATCGGACCACACAGACCAGCCTCCGCTCCCCAAATGCATCAAATGAGCCTTGGCCACCCATGACCCTGTCGCTGGCTCACTACAGTTCCTTCCTTTAACCACTTTTGATAGATACTGACCACTACAGACCAGGAACAAGGGCTGCAGTTTTGGGATTACTTTTGCCACAAATAAAAACAGGCAATCTATTATATATGACCAACAAAAGAGAGATGGCTTTACCTGGTGAGACAGGGCTAGGCTCTGGTGGCAGTTTTATCTCTGTGGGGGGGAGCGGTGCAGCAGCCGTCCCTGCCGCTGTCGAAACGGTTGTATCCGCCCCCTCTGTTCCGAGGGCTTCTGCCCCCTGCTGGACCTTGAGAAACTGAGCGAGCAGCATAGTAACGGCCGTTTGCGTAGCTGTGGCAGAGACGTCTCCGTCGTGTTTACCCTGCTGCTGAGGAGTGGGGGGTGATGGAGGCTTGGGAAGCGGTGGGGTTCGAGGTGCCCCGCCCACTGCTGGAAGAGGGAGTGGGGGTTTGGGGGCTTTGGACTGCGACTGGGCAGGAACAGGAGGCTCTGGTGGTCTCTCCGGCTCAGCTGCCCCTGGGAGAAGAGCCTTCGCTAGGTGCTGCAGTGCTTCTGAGTTTAACTTGAGGCCCGCGGCCTGGGAGAGCTGCAGAGGTCCCGCTGGGGTGCTCTTAGACTGGAGCAAGTTCAAAAGTACTGCCAACTGCTCCTGGGTCAGCTGAGCAGTAGGGCCTTTGGGGTCTGAGGCAGACATAAGAATAGGTTTCTTAGGACAGTGGCGCAAAATATATGGCAAGTGATTATTTCCAGATTTCCATCTTCTTTTGGACATCTGATTGTCTCATATTTACAACCCGATTTGTTAATCAATAGCGGACTTAATAGGCAAATACCATGCAACTCCAATACATGCTAAACGATTCTGGTAACGTTCAGAGCTTAGAACAAATTCACAAATATTTAGAATATATACACACAAATTCCATAAAAAAACGACTCCTCTAGATGTTTAACTGATATACACCAAAACATTTGTGTAAGCAGAGCAGAGGGGGTATTATGTTACCCAGGATGGCAGCCGCAGTGGCACTGGGCCCTTTGTGTCCTCCAGCAGAAGGGAAACCCTGAGGCGTGTTACTGCGGCTGTCGTCTAGTCCCAGCTCTTTCCGTGGAACTTTTGGAGCAGCGAGTTCTTCTGGCATCTGCTTCTGCCGCCGACGTTTTTTGCTCCACAGCTCGTGACAATCCTGCCACAGAGGGAGACTGGAGGCATAGAGAATGATAGTGTACACATGAGAAACAAGTAGGACAAAGAGAAAAAGTCCAGACATGAGTTTTTAAATCAAGGATGGACAACTCTTAGTATCCCACCTTCTCCACTATACACACACAGGTACAATCTGGTCAAAGTTGGAACAATTTATATGTATTTCATAATGCACAGATGAGAATCACGTTTTTTTTTCATGCCAGCTTATATGACTATGTTCAGAAAATTCAGGTTTAGTTATACAAATATAAAACTAAAGCTTAAGATTAATTTTTTCTTATTAACTTCTTTCAAATTAACTTGACTGAAAACCTTCTCAAAGGCAAAACGTTTCTCAAAAAAGGTAGCTGTATTACAGTCCAGCAAAATATATTGCATTCTGACAGGGTGGACATTTTGGGGAATTGTATCTCCTGATAAAAATGTTTTGAGTGTCCAATCCTGTGTGACTTGACCCCAGCGATTATAAAAAATAAATAAAGATTCTTCCAACATCAAAATGTATTGAATGTAATTTGTTGTTTAAGCACTGATCCCATTCTGGACTAACAGTTTAAATACAATGGCAAAAAAAAAAAAGTAATTATACAGGATTTTTTTAAACTAAATGAGATAGCACTCGTACTCTGGTGGAGGCATCTTAGTTGGGTCCACATCTCTGAGGAAGTCGCTGAGGAGCGCCTGTTCTGCGGTACAACGCTTACTGGGATCCAGAGCCAGCATGTGATCAAACAGGTCCAGGGCTGTTAGAGGAATACTAAACACAGCAGAGCAACAAGATGAAAAACAATTCACTTCCATTGAAGCAAAACACCAAAAGAACAAGCTGCTTTAATTCCTGCTGCGAACCTTTTCCAATTGTCTGCTAAGTTGCAAAAACAAGAGCAAGAATGACGAGCGTGTATTTTTTCCCCTCGTGTACTCATTCTCTAAGCTAACTAGCCAATACAACTTCTCTTTCTTGCTGACGAACTCCGCCGCAGAATCAGCTGACGCGGCCCGACCAGAGCCGACAGCCAGCTTAAAAGTTCTTATCCTTCTTTCTTAATCTAGCCTTATATATTACATTGGTTAAATATGTTGCTAATTTTGAAGGAGAATAAGAATAACTTTTTCAGAGCGAATGAGAATAACTTTTGCAACTGTATTGTTAGCGATCCTTTAAACAGCTGTAATTTAGAACAGCGATCCACAACTTTTTTTGCACCACGGACCGGTTTATTGTCGGACAATATTTTCAAGGACCGGCCTTTAAGGTGTAGCGGATAAATACAACAAAATAAAATGATACAACCGGCATTAAAAACCTGGTAGTATTATTATTATTATTATAAATATAACAATAAACGTGAATCCACTGTGTTGTTGTTTGTTCATTTTGCTAGTTTGGGGGTTTGAATTTAGCGGTAATGTATTGTGTGTTAGCGGCCGGCGCAGCCCCTTTAAGAAGGTGGCGGATGGAGGTACGACATGTGACCGAGGAATCATGCATCAAGAGTGAGTCATAGACAGATGTGGCGGAAAGAATCCGGTAAATATACAAAATAAAATTGTTTAGAATCAGATAAATAAAACGTAAATAATGCAAGTTATGTTTTCTTTCTGTGCGGCAATTGACCCACGGACCGGTGCCTGCCCATGGCTCGGGGGTTGGGGACCACTAGTTTAGGCTACAGGTACACACAGGTACCAAAACCTGGTAACAAGTGCAGTAATTGAAAAGGCTTGTGTTGTTAAATAAATGCCTAATTTAAGCAATGTTCAGTATCACATTATTAATTAACGGTAAGATTTAAGAGATGAAGGGGGACGAAAAACAAATCGCTATCGTATATCGGCTGCCCTGATTTCTAAATATTGGCATTGGTCGGAGAAAAACCCATATCGGTCGACCCAGTAATCTCGTGCCGAAATCACAAGTTTCTACTTGTCCATAAAAGACACTTAATGTGCTTACTGATTTTACCAGAAATACGCAAAGTCTCGGTGTAATATTAAGCAAGAGAGATAATTAAACTTAAAATAGGCAGATCATTTCAATGGAACGTATTAAAAGATGGCTGAACATTTACATAAGAGGGCTGATCCAGGGTCTGCTAAAGCCTCTGATAACATGGTGCTGTTGACATCTCGATTCTGATTGGTTAGCTTAGTCACTGCTTTGACACTAGCAAGAGCACTCTGCCCTGTCATTTTATTCCTGCCACAGCATCGACCACACCCCAAAGTCAACAGACTTGTGACTTTAAAGACTTTACACTGCATGTGTGTGTTAAATGTTTACTGGATCTCTCCATAAAAAAAAGTAATCAAGTCTATTCTCTGTATTAAAACCCCATGTGCTGCTACTCACAAAGCAAACTCTTCACGGAGCCTGCGTCTGTACTGTTTCTTTGGTTTCATGGTGTTGAAGTACGGCAGTTTGATGACGTCGGGCCACGCAGCGGGACAAGGACTGCCACAGATACGGCTGAAGAGGAAGCGAGATGCTGTTAGTCCATAACATCATGCTACACCAAACCAAACTAAGGAACACGCACACACATCATAAAAAGGTTATTACTCTGAAGGTCAAGTCACCTAATTAGCTCCAACTGAGCCAGTTCTTGGTTGGCTTGAAAAATAGGTTTCTTGGTGAAGAGTTCACCCAGAATGCACCTGGAACAGAATAAAAACAGAAGATATAAACCCTGAAAATGATCATGGTGAGTATGCTATAAAGCTCTCCGTGACAGGGTTCATCTCTTACCCGCAGCTCCACACATCAATGGCTGGTGTGTATCGCTCTTCACCAAGCAGTAGCTCAGGTGGACGGTACCACAGAGTGATCACCTTATTGGTGTAGGGCCGGCTAAACAAAAATGCATGTTGTGAGGCTCCAGAAAGTGTCTTAGTTTTATCTTTATTTGTTATTCTGAATATGAGAACACTGACCTTTCCTCTGAGTTGTAGAGTCGAGCCAATCCAAAATCCGCCAGCTTTATCTGGCCCCTAAAGCAGAGAGAAAACAAATTGAAGTGTGTCGGTTGGGACGCTGCCGTTTGGTGATACACAATCACCACCAATTTTCACACTATAAACAATAACGAGTTTAGCCGAGCCAGGAACAAACTGTCTATGTTGTGTTGTATCAGACTTTTAGAAGCACACTGACTTGTTATTGAGCAGAATGTTGGAGCACTTGATGTCTCGGTGCAGAAAGTTCTTCTTGTGGCAGTAATCCAGACCCTCCAGCAACTGCCGCATGAAGGATTTGATGTGGCTCTCGTTGAAATGGACTAGGCCAGACTCCAAAAGCCCCATCAAGTCATGGTCCATATACTCAAACACCAAGTAAAATGCCCCTATCAGACAGGATTCACACAAACACACACTTCAATAACAACAGAAATTTTTCTGTCTCATTGTGTGCTTTATTCATCTTTAATTCGGTGAAGCGTCTGCTGCACAAATCCATGTATAAGCTCTTACTAGAGAAACAAGAACATGACATGGGCATTAATATAAACCTGTCACTAATGCAAAAGAAGTAGCATTTTTCAATAGAATTTTCAAAGTTTTTTTATATATATATATATATATATATATATATATATATATATATATATATATATATATATATATAAAAAACTTTGAAAATTCTATTGAAAAATGCTCCTTTTTAGATGTAGTCAGCAATACCAGAGTTTATCCAATAAGAGCCAATAATCTACTCCCCCTCTATATGACAAAGTCTATTGTTGATTTAGATTACTTAGACCATATCAAACAATGGATATATTTTTAATCATTACCACATGTACACAATACATACCTTTATCATTCTTAAAGTCCAGAGCATCTTCTTTATCTGTGACAATCTCCTTCATATTGATGATGCTTTTGTGGTTGAGCTGCCGCAGGATCTTGATCTCCCTGATAGCCGTGATGGGAAAGCCCTCTTTCTCGTTGTCTAATCGCACTTTTTTCAGAGCCACCATCTCAGCTTATTTATAAACAAAAGGGTAAATTAAAAAAAACAGTCAACACTATGATTATAATTCCGGTTAATGTGAACAAAAAGCACTAGTGTACTCTACTAGACGATGCTAAAGCAGTCTGTTCTATTTAAACATTTAAATCAATGGAAGAAATACAGTTTAGTAAAAAACCTACCTGTATCTTTATCCTTGGCTTTGTACACTTGTCCATAGGTACCTTCTCCAGTGATCCCAATGATTTCAAACTTGTCCACACATCGCTTTCCCCAATCGATCTCCGTCTCCTTAATCTCACCGAAGCGTGGGCCACATATTCTACACACGCAAGACATTTAATTGGGAATTAGATTTGGATTTGTCTGGATGTGCAATACAACTAATTTGTCCACCAAATGTGCCATATTTATTTATTAAAAATAAATTAATTAATATTGGCGCCAAAATACCCCATAAAGCACACATCTGGCAATTAAAACGGTCCGTGTGGAAACATAGCAAAGGTTCTGTTTGGTGTCCTGATGATTTACGTAAATTAAAACACCGTAATGACTTTAAAACATTTACAAAAATAATGCGTTCATGCGCTATGTTGGGTTTGGTTTCACTAATAATAAGCATGCGTTTGCATAAAGCATCAACATTTGTCCATGTTGATTAGAGTATTAAAGTAAACTTGAAAAAAGTATTAATTTAAGGTACATATAGAACAGATAAAAACTGCTAGTGATTAAATATTTTAATCGATTGACGGCCCTCCTGGAGTAATCCGATTACAAAAGTTCATCGAGGCAAATGATTTGCCTCCATGCTTCATTTAGTCCATTTAACTAAACACAGAGCACTGTGTTTCCCACGGACCATTATTACCGACAGACCGCCCGCTAAACTCTGAAGCGCATTGGACAGGTACCACAGAAGACGCTGCAGAATGTAAAAAATGGAAGAACAGGGGAGAAAACAGCAATGAGGGAGGAGAAGATTCAGACTAAAGAAAACAAAGTTTTTAAGTTTGGGATCATTTCATATTAAAACAAAAAGAAAACACCAAACAGTGTGGTTACCGTTTTTAAAGTCATTTGAAATCGATTTATATATAAAAAAAATTTCAAGTGCGTTCAAATAGTCCCTCCGCAGTGGCCGTGTAGAGCAGGTAGTAGAGCACGTCTTTAAAGCTAGATTTAATATACAGATTTAGTGCGTGGAAAAGTTCAAGCTGCTTTTCCCAGTTACCAGAAAACCACATCGCTATATGGTGCAAGATTAAATAAATAAATCCGAGTGAGAATAATGGGTTTCATTAAAAAATAAATTTCTCAGGTCCCCTGGTGGTCTAGTGGTAAAGATGCAGCGCTCTCACCGCTGCAACCCGGGTTCGATTCCCGGTCAGGGAACCATCCCCAGCCACTCTCAGTGCCGGTCCCAAGCCCGGATAAATTGGGGAGGGTTGCGTTAGGAAGGGCATCCAGCGTAAAACATATGCCAAATCTAACGTGCGGAGGATCCGCTGTGGCGACCCCTAACGGGAGAAGCCGAAAGAAACTTAACTATTAAAAAAAAAATTCTCTTAACTACTAATCTACACAACCACTGCAGAGGATGATTACTGCATGGATAATTACGTTTCAGCTGGCAACAAGTTATTTAACCCTAACTGATGCAGGGAGTAGCTTCTCAATTTTTTTTTTACAATTATGTAGGAAGACACATCCTATGGTCATGGAAAAGATGTTCATCTGTTTTAGAAGGGTCAAGAATTTTTGCCACGCATCAAGCAAAAAAAACATCTAAGGAGATTTGCTGAAACTACTACAATTCTGTTAAGAACTGTTCAATGCATTATTAAAAACTGGAAGGATAGTGGAGAACCATCATCTTTGAGGAAGATGTGTTTGTGTCACTTAAACGTTTGGTGAAATCAGACTGTAACAAAGAAAAAAAACAGTAGAACTCACGGCTATGTTTAATAGTGAAAGTAAGAGCATTTCCACACACACAATGCGAAAGGAACTCAAGGGACTAAACCGCTGTGTTGAGCCTTAAAAAAAACAGTGAGGCTAGTCAGGGAAAAGGGCTTCAATTTGATAGAGCATAAAGAACTCTAGCGCAATGGAAGAAAGTCATGTGGTCTGATGAGTCCAGATTGTTGAAACGATTCCACGGCGAATGCGTATTTAAAGTTAATGGCGGTCTAACGAAATATTATTGTGTGTGTTTATATCGCATGGGTAGTGTATTATAAAATATTATTATATATTATATATTTAACCAAGCAGGCACTTTATTTAAAATGGGTAAATATTTTTACTTTTTAAATGTTGATCACAAATGTTAATAAACTGCATTAATAAAAAAAAAAAGAACGACATGCAATTTTATGTTTTGCATTTCTTCCCCATAAGTGTACGGAAATTTTACTGGACCGTGAATAGTGTGCCGTTACACCCCTCACACACACACACACACACACACACACACACACACACACACACAGTTTCTCAGAAAATAACAGTTTTCGACATTGACTACTCCAAGATATATAGAAGTTTCCTTTCTATAGTATTGTCCATTGAGAAAATATACTGAAATGGTTGCTGAAATGTGAGGGGTGTACTGGGACACATGACCTTTCCTAGCACATGTGGTTCTTCTCCAAACTGTTACCACTAAGCTGGAGGCACACAATTGTATAGAATGTCTTTGGATGCAGTATCAAACTTTTTTGTTTACTTGAACTTGAAAACCCAAACCTGTTCCAGCGTGGCAATGCCCCTGTGCACGAAGTAAGCTCCATTATTTGGAAAGGAAGATCTTGAGTGGCCTGTAATAGAGCTCTGATTTCATCCCTACTGAACACCTTTGGGATGAATTGGAACACTGACTGCACCCCAGGTCTTCTCACAGTACATCAGTACCTGCCTTTATTAACACCCCTGTGTGAACACAAATCTCCACAAGCACACACCAAAATCTAGTGGAACATCTTCCCAGAATAGTGGAGGGAATTATAAGAGCAAATTGGGACTAAATGTGGAATGTGATGCTCAAAAATCACATACCATATTTATGACCAGGTGTACACACACTTTTGCCAATATAGTGTACATGTGTATGTGTATGCATATAAATATACGGTATGTGCTTGTTTTATTTATTTATATATACAGTACAGACCAAAAGTTTGGACACACCTTCTCATTCAAAGAGTTTTCTTTATTTTCATGACTATGTAAATTGTAGATTCACACTGAAGGCATTAAGGGCTATTTGACCAAGAAGGAGAGTGATGGGGTGCTGCGCCAGATGACCTGCCCTCCACAGTCACCGGACCTGAACCCAATCGAGATGGTTTAGGGGTGAGCTGGACCGCAGAGTGAAGGCAAAAGGGCCAACAAGTGCCAAGCATCTCTCGGGGAACTCCTTCAAGACTGTTGGAAGACCATTTCAGGTGACTACCTCTTGAAGCTCATCAAGAGAATGCCAAGAGTGTGCAAAGCAGTAATCAAAGCAAAAGGTGGCTACTTTGAAGAACCTAGAATATGACATTTTTCAGTTGTTTTACACTTTTTTGTTATGTATATAATTCCATATATAATTCCACATGTGTTAATTCATAGTTTTGATGCCTTCAGTGTGACTCTACAATTTTCATAGTCATGTATATATATATATATATATATATATATATAACACACACGTATATAAAACATAAAAACATAGTGCTCATTTTCTGTTTGAAAGTCGTTACGGTTGTGTTAAATATATTCTGGCACTTTGGGAGGGCTCCTGTGGTTAATGACAAGTATGTTGGGAGGTTGTGAAAACGTTTGGTAGCCAAAAATGACTCATAAGCAACAACTCGTGAGAGAGAAATAAAAACATTTAAAAAGTGATTCAACAGAGAAAACCATATGTACTTTTTCTGCAATGTGGTATCGATAAAATCATTTTCCAGATTACTGTCTATATATTACCTAAATTATTGATCAACATCATAAGACCACTGATTTCTTAAAAATTACAGCTTTATAATGCCAATAGCACTTTTATGACTTGGTCACTATTGGAGTTAGATATTATTATTATAATTATTAAAATATTCTGTAATACGATTTATGAATGCTCACGTTGTCTACAAATATCCACAAAAATCCAAACTCCACAGAAGCATATGAAGGACATGACACCAGTGCTGCACCTGAAACGTTAAAATGGCACCGCACGTGTGGTTGCGATATCTTACTTTGGTCTCCTTCTTAACGTGGCGGTCTTTTTCTCCTCTAGTGGGCTATGAGGCGACCCGAGCGTACTGCCGAGGAGTTCAGGAGGGAGCGGGAGGTCAGCCAGGAGGTGGCGTGTTTTCTTTTCTGGTTTCTTCTTCCCTGAGAGTGTAGAGTTCTTCAAGCTATATAACAGTTTAAAAAAGGGGTCAAGTTCACTGATAACAGTACAAACACAATGACAAAAAAAGAAAAGCAAAAATGATACAGACCTATCAGTTCCATCTATGTGGTCTAAAAGGTTGGGCAGAGGCAAAGATGACAGTGAAGACACTGGGGCATTTGTTTTTTCCTTCTCCTTCCCTTGAGCAGCTTGTCCTTTCCTCTTCTCCTCCTTCACCCTGACAGACGGAGGCACCTCTGAACTGCTTTTGGTGGTCTTGTCGACAGGGGACTGTGGCTGATTTGATGCAGGGCTTTTGGGGCCTTTTTCAATTGCTGGCGGCGGGGGAGACGGGGGCCGTGTTTTCTTCACTGTGTGATTGGTGATGGGGCTTGGCTGGGGTGCGGTGGAAGAGGATGATGAGCCCTTGGTTGGTGTTGATGCATTGCTGGAGCTCTTGGCACGTGCAGCCTCAGCAGCCTTCGCCCTCTTCTGCTTGCTGAGCTCAGCAGCCAGGCTGCTTTTGAACGTAAGGGTGCTGGGTGAAAGGCTGGAGGGTCGCGAGTGAGAACGTGAATGACGGTGACGACTACGAGAGCGTGAACGTCGTGACGACGTGTATGGGCTGCGTGATCGCGATTTCGCCGGACGCCTGGAGCAGAAAGCAGAAGAGTTTTAAGATCATATTTACCTCACATCTTCACTAAGCAGCACATGGGAGAACCCCGGCGTTTAGAGATCAACTAAATCATTAGTGAAGGAACAAAAGGTTGATGGTGAGAAATCTGCAAAGTAGATTTTCCACTTGATAGCAATCAGATATCATTGTGGAAAATATGCGGGGGGGGGGGGGGTGTTTGGGGTTAATTGTGATTTCTAATATATATCACAAAAACTTCCAAAAAAAAACTACAACAACATGCACAAAAAAAATCTACCATTTAAAGTATTACCTACCACAGAAGTATAAAAACTGTTCACATTAATCAAGGCTGTTTTCATCAATTATAACTGAATCATGCAGTGACGAGTGATGCATGTAATTACACTGACAAAACAAGGCTGTGGATTTAATAGGTTAAAGTTCAATAATCGCATGACCTCTGAATACTAAAGCCAAGGTCGAATGTTCAAGAGCAAACATTGTTGATTACATGAAAAAAAGAAGTATAAAACATGTAACCAAAATCCTTTACAAGCCCCATAAAGCCTTTCGGACACATAACCAGAGGACGACATGCAGGTTGTTAGTTACTAAATAGATATAAACAGACAGATGAATGTAAATCACCCTTAAGGCCCCTCATGGCAGCCTCACACTTAAATCTCAGAAACACTAATATTCATGCTTCAGGTGTGTTTTAAGCAACAATATGAATTTGGGTCACAGTATAAAGCAAAGTTACTTTTCATCCTGTTGGCAAACTTTACACAATATTTACCATATGAACACATGACTCATGAAGAAACCTGAACTAATGAACTTGGCTGATCTTTTCTTTTAAAAGGTGTTTGTGTAGCAATATGTGGTCTCATATGTAAAAATGGGGCCATGTAGTAGGTCGTTTTTAAGGACAGGCTGGAATATTTTACATTTGGGAGATGCCCTTTATTCGGAGCCACTTACATTTCTCTCATTCATACAACTGAGCATTGACCTTACTCTGGGCCCAGGAGTGGCAGCTTGGTGGGGCTGGGATTCGAACTCACAACCTTCAGATTAAAAGTCCAATGCCATAACCACTGAGCTACAACCTCCCAGGACTACAGAGATGAGGGGAATCCCTGAAGCCATTGAGTGAAACGTGTGTGTGTGTGTGTGTGTGTGTGTGTGTGTGTGTGTGTGTAGGGTTACCTCTGCTCTGGACTGGGGCTGACTGATTTCTTGTACGGGCTCCGGGAGCGTTTTCGGCTGTACGGGCTGGAAGTGTGCTCCCACGCTTCGTATGGACTCGGGGTGCGACGCCACGCGTACGGGCTCCCCGGGGAGCGCTTCCGTTTGGCCGACGGCGACTTGGTCGCGCTGTAGCCGCCGTACGAGTCCGCGTCCCGCCCGTAGTAGGTCGAGCTCGGCGACTGTTTCTTACTCCCGTAGTTCGAAAACTGGTTGTAGCTCGGAGACTGGTATCCGTACTGGTACGACGAGTACGGACTCTCGGTTTTATTACAGCCAGGGCTTCTGCGGTAGGACCGGAGCTCGTCGCGCTCGTCCCGGTAGGCCTGCGGGGTGTCTCGGTACGCGGACGGGGTCTCTTTTTCCGACTTGGTTCGGCTCTTGTGCCGCTTGGCCTCGCGTTTGTTGTCCGCGGACGACTTTTTGCCGTTGCTGTCGTGGTTCCTGGTCTGATCCCGCGACCTGGACAGTGCCTCCTTCTCACGCTCCGTTTTTTTCTCCTTGAGTTTCGGGTCCCTGTCCTGTCGGCCCCCCGAGGAGTCGGGCTCACGGCGCGTTTTTCTTACCGGCGTCACGTCGCTGTCTCGCAACTCGGCCAGCTCGGACCACTGCTCCGCTCTAGGCGAGGGGCTGGCCGAGAAACGCTCCGACTGCGAACTCACGTCGTCGTACTCCACCGCCAGCCCGTGGACGTTCCCGTCCAGCTTGGCGGGCGAGCGCCGCGCTTCCCGCTCCCTGCCGTGCTTGTTGCGCCTCTTGCGCCGCGACGCCGACGCGCGCCGCTCCACGTCCCGGTGCCTCTCGCGTCGGGCGGCGTTCTCGCTAGCGCCGGCGCTCCCTGGAGCTTTCCTCCGCCTCTCGTGTCGGCGGTTCCTTTGTGCCGAAGGGCTCCGGCCCCGGGCGTCGTGCGAAATCTCCGGATTAGGCATGGATGAATGTGTATATCCCCGTTCTTAAAGGCTCGTCTCCAGCGGACCGGTCCCCGGCAAAAACAAAGCAAAACATTTGAAACAAATAGAGCTGGTCGCTAGCTGTAAAGCTAGCCGACGGAGCTAGCTGAAGCGGTCTCCTGGAGCCGCGGGTTTCGTCTCTCCTGCACACAAACCGATCCACTGCATCAGTACGAACAATCTGTGGGAAGAATTTGTTCTTTAAATGGCCCGAAAGCCGAGACGGAATCTCCGTGATCCGATGAGGAGCATTCCAGCATGTGTTAGCCGGCAAACTGGAATTAGCTTAGCATCTGACTAGCTGACTTTTAGTGAACCACCGCATGAAGAACCATCCTCCTTCTCCTTCAGCTCGTCCCCCGGAGTTTTCACCGTCTCTTCATGCTGAACAAGAGTCTGTGCTCGAGTGGTAGTAAAAAAAAATACGAGTCGTGGGAAAAAAAACCACGCAAAAAAGAAGGAAAAATCTTTCCGAGTCAAACTTCTGGCCCCTTTTCTGCCCTCACACTACACCGACTCTCACCAACACGGAAGTAGCTCCGCTAGGCTAGCTCGTCCTCGCTACCTTCGTTTCCTTATCAGCAGATTCAACGATGTGCCTACAAATAAAAACACAACAACAAATGCTGCTTACAGACACGTACTTTGAGTTGGTTCATAGAAACATTGGAAGGTCTGGAAAAATTTTTTAGGTCGCTGTCGTACAATACAATTACTACAAAAGTCTGCTTTTCTGTATGTGTGTAGCGAAACTGGCGTTGACAACACGTTACCACTAGGCCTCTCTCTGTGAGTGTACTAGAAAAGGGCCTTCAATCATGACAGAGGTGCTAGCCTGGCACTTAGGAACTTCTCTGAAGTGCGTAAACCCTGCAATACATCCCTTTAGCAACAGAGGGCGTGTCTGTCCTCGGACAGTTAATAACATTTTATTCCAATGGGGAAAAAGTGCAAATACACAACTTCTCTAATTAGATGGACAAAAGTTCCAGTCAAATGTTTCCACACATGACAATGACACCTATGTGATTTTTTTAAACCATAAACTTACATTTATGGCATTTGGCAGATGCCCTTATCCAGAGCGACATACAACTGAGCAGGGAAGGTTTAGGGGCCTTGCTCAAGGGCCCAGAAGTGGCAGCAGGATTTCAACCTGTGACCTTCCAATCAAACGTCCAATGCCTTAACCACGGAGCTATCACCTCCACCTCTGATATAGTCCCTTCTTGCGGTTTGAATCCCCTTCACTCTTCTGGAAAGTCTAGATTTTGGAGTGTGGCTGTGGAGATTAATAATCTTTCAGCCACATATCCATTAGTTAAGCAGTGCTGCTGGGTCAGAAGGCCAGTTACAGTTTAACTAAAAGGTGTTCAATAGTTTCAAGGTCAGGACTCTGTAATTCTCCCACTCCAGCCTTTTTAAAACCAACCCATGTCTTCATAGGGATTGCTTTGTGCACTGAGAGCATCGTCACACAGAACCTGCACAGGAGCACGTTTGAGCCTCATTGAAGGGAAAACGAAGACAAAAACAATGACATTCGGTAAAATTTTAGTGCTTCCAAATCTGTGGAAACAGTTTGGGGAAGAACTATGATGCAACTAGTGGAGTTTTCGTTACTTTTCCATGCGAGTCAGATCATACAAGTAACAAGAGGTCAAAGTCAGACACAAAATAACTTTTTGTAAAAAAAAAAAAAAAAAACAATCACCTTCAGTTTATTGTTCTTTCCATTGGCTCACAGTACACAAGTCAAACAAGCACACAGGGATATGGTTAATGCAACAGCGAAAAAAAATAAAGATGTACTTTTAAAAATCAGTTGAATGTAGCATTCATTTTGCTTTCCAAAGAAATGTACATTTTATGAGCAATTTATACAGAATTGTAACAATGAAACTGATCATAACAAATAATGATGTAAATCATGTTACAATTCACACGCATTTATTTTCAAAAATATGACAGCTAGAGGATGTAATGCTGCAGATAGCGAGGGGTGGAGCCAGTGTTAAAAGTCTTAAAGTTATCAAATGAAATGTACATTTTCAGAAGTCTACATATGATAAAGAAAAATGCATAACAAGTAGCATACAGTGTGATTAATAAAGTAGTGTGTCTGGCAAAGCATTCACCGCAATGACAGAAAATAAAAGTTGGAGAAACAGAGCTGCTACTTTTTTGAAAATGCCAATGGCAAAAAAAAAAAAAAAAAAGCTGCTAGAAATGGGATTGATGCCGTGGTTCCTGCCAAACATTTGGCAGATCGGTATATTATGCAAAGAAAACATTTAAACAAGACTAAATTGGTTTGCATTCAATTAAGCATTATTAACGTGTATGCACCCGTACACGTTCATAACGTTTTTTTAAACAGATCCTGCAGCCTCTTGCGTCAACAGATACGTATGAGCCGTTACAAATAAACAAAAAAGTAGCACCATGACAGAATTAGTAAGGAAGCAGGCAAACAGCTTAGTAATTTTGCTACAAAAGCCCACTAGGGTTAATAATCTCGTGGCTGCCATTCAAACATACAGAATTTCATACTTATTACGCATAAACATTTAAGTTCAGCCATATTAACTGTGAATTATCACCATAAATGGCATCCTGGAAGTTATTGAAGAAAAGCGGTTTTCTATATAATAATTTAAGTGTCCCGGGTTTCCCATTTTTTACAAAGCAGTGTCACAAACCCAGCGATGACATTCTGCATTAAACAGGACGTGTTTCCGCAGAACACACGCTGGGTTTTTGTTAGTGTTTGCAGCTGGAATGAGTGAAGAAAACAGTTCTTTTTAACAGCATGTTTTAAAAGCGAGCACTGAGGCATCAAGTCTTCACCTCCACTATACTTCTGGTAAATTAAGTAACTGGCATGTCAGAGCATTTTGCTGAGAAGTGATATAAAAAAACGTATATTAACAAACGAAACACGCAAAAATCATATGAACCGAAGAGCATAGAGGATAAAATGCACAAAATAACCAATATAAAATGTAATAATGGCTTTGAAAATTCTAGTTATGTAATAAAGTTTTAGTTTGAATGTAAAAAAAAATCATACAGAATGAAGCAACACAACAACAGCCGCTTCACATAGCACATACAAACAGACAAAAACATCGCAGTGATTTTACAGAGCATTAGCATTCATTACGGTGTTTCGCTTTTTCTTGGTTCGCGGTGTTAACGGTTTTAAATAATAATATAGAATAAGCAAAAATTTGCTGCAAAGTCCTGCTCCTATATGACTCGTCATCAAAGTTTTGAATACGGAGCTTCACATTCACATCGGACGTCAAGGACATCAGGAAGTCAAATGACCTCCAAAAAAAACGACTTCCTGTTTCCAATTCACATTCCTCATCAGATTAGCAAAAGCATCAAATGAAATCAAACGGAGATTGTTAACCATACACACGACTAGTGTCTCATAGTACACAAGTGTCTGTGTTCACTAGCGATTAACCCGATGTAAAAGATATTCCTGTGCTTTTAATTTAAATAGCAACAATCACAACAAACAGCGAATCAGCTCACACCGTTTTAACAACATATCAATTTAATGCTTTTTTTTTTTAAGGTTAAAAATAAAATATTATGTTAAAAATGATGTTTTTACAACAAAGATCCCACAATGGTCCACTAGTAACCATAGTGATCTATTAACTTATTTCAATCTGATTTCACTCTGTCTAAGGCAGTTTGAAGTCTGTCTTGTGGGTTCTTTGCACAAAAGAAGAGAACAAATAACCCAAACAGAATAGACCCGAATTCATAGCAAGGGGCCGCAATTTTTACACGAGTGATCCACGTTTTTTTTTTTTTTTTTACCCACAGGTTCCAATTCAAGATTTTATCGAGCAGCAGGATCCCAGGGTTTTGTGCTGAGCTTGTAAAATTCACTAGTTGGATTGAGAGCGGTTTAAAACGTGACTGGTACCAACATGTGGCAAAGACGTTTCGCAAGATATTGTGGATTTCTTGTACATAAGAACATGGTACAAGATGTACATAAGCACACTAAGCAACATGGCGGAAAGTGTGAAGGAGCGCCTAGTAGCTTCCCCGGAGGCGAAACTATAACGCGCTATAAAGCCAAACCGGGCTTTGATGTAATCACCGTGACAACGCTGCGAACCCCCGTCAGCATTGGTTGGCTGTGAGAATATGGAACAGATATTTACATATTTAAAACATAAGGGAAGAGCATGGTAATGATTTTTGATCCTTTTTTTTTTTTTTTACTATAAAATACAACATCTCTCTCGAATTCTTTTGGCCAGACTTTTCCTCTTCTTTTTTCCATTCTTCTCCTTGCTGTCCTCCATCTTCCTGGCGCGGATTTCTCGCATCAAGTCAAAGAACACCTGAGAAACAAGATCAAAGGAAAGCACGTTTCACATGACCTGACATGTCCCTTTCTTCTTTCTGGACCTGCCTGATTCAATCTGATGCTCTACTTCTGGATTATCAAATGGAGACCATGGCATGTGAACAGCTCCATGAGGGTACACACACATATATACAGTGAGGAAAATAAGTATTTGAACACCCTGCTATTTTGCCAGTTCTCCCACTTAGAAATCATGGAGGGGTCTGAAATTGTCATCGTAGGTGCATGTCCACTGTGAGAGACATAATCAAAAAAAATAATAATCCAGAAATCACAATGTATGATTTTTTAACTATTTATTTGTATGATACAGCTGCAAATAAGTATTTGAACACCTGAGAAAGTCAATGTTAATATTTGGTACAGTAGCCTTTGTTTGCAATTACAGAGGTCAAACGTTTCCTGTAGTTTTTCACCAGGTTTGCTCAAACTGCAGGAGGGATTTTGGCCCACTCCTCCACACAGATCTTCTCTAGATCAGTCAGGTTTCTGGCCTGTCGCTGAGAAACACGGAGTTTGAGCTCCCTCCAAAGATTCTCTATTGGGTTTAAGTCTGGAGACTGGCTAGGCCATGCCAGAACCTTGATATGCTTCTTACAGAGCCACTCCTTGGTTATCCTGGCTGTGTGCTTCGGGTCATTGTCATGTTGGAAGACCCAGCCTCGACCCATCTTCAATGCTCTAACTGAGGGAAGGAGGTTGTTCCCCAAAATCTCGCAATACATGGCCCCGGTCATCCTCTCCTTAATACAGTGCAGTCGCCCTGTCCCATGTGCAGAAAAACACCCCCAAAGCATGATGCTACCACCCCCATGCTTCACAGTAGGGATGGTGTTCTTGGGATGGTACTCATCATTCTTCTTCCTCCAAACACGTTTAGTGGAATTATGACCCAAAAGTTCTATTTTGGTCTCATCTGACCACATGACTTTCTCCCATGTCTCCTCTGGATCATCCAAATGGTCATTGGCAAACTTAAGACGTGCCTGGACATGTGCTGGTTTAAGCAGGGGAACCTTCCGTGCCATGCATGATTTCAAACCATGACGTCTTAGTGTATTACCAACAGTAACCTTGGAAACGGTGGTCCTAGCTCTTTTCAGGTCATTGACCAGCTCCTCCCGGGTAGTTCTGGGCTATTTTCTCACATTCCTTAGGATCATTGAGACCCCACGAGGTGAGATCTTGCATGGAGCCCCAGTCCGAGGGAGATTGAGTCATGTTTAGCTTCTTCCATTTTCTAATGATTGCTCCAACAGTGGACCTTTTTTCACCAAGCTGCTTGGCAATTTCCCCGTAGCGCTTTCCAGCCTTGTGGAGGTGTACAATTTTGTCTCTAGTGTCTTTGGACAGCTCTTTGGTCTTGGCCATGTTAGTAGTTGGATTCTTATTGATTGTATGGGGTGGACAGGTGTCTTTATGCAGCTAACGACCTCAAACAGGTGCATCTAATTTAAGACAATAAATGTAGTGGAGGTGGACATTTTAAAGGCAGACTAACAGGTCTTTGAGGGTCAGAATTCTAGCTGATAGACAGGTGTTCAAATACTTATTTGCAGCTGTATCATACAAATAAATAGTTTAAAAATCATACATTGTGATTTCTGGATTTTTTTTTCAGATTATGTCTCTCACAGTGGACATGCACCTACGATGACAATTCCAGACCCCTCCATGATTTCTAAGTGGGAGAACTTGCAAAATAGCAGGGTGTTCAAATACTTATTTTCCTCACTGTATATATATATATATATATATATATATATATATATATATATATATATATATATATATATATATATATATATATATATATATATATATACACACACACACACACACACATATATAGAACAACTATAGACGGTTAAACTGAAGAACCATGAAGAATGTTTTCTTGCCACTGACTTGCTCAATAGGGATAAACTTTTTAGGAGCAGATTTATGACGTTAAATGTTAATTTGTAATCTATTTCTGTAAACCCACTTTGGGACAATGTCCAAAAAATATATTTGTATTATTTGTCCTTCAGGTCTGATTCTGTCAAAAACAAACTCATTCCTTTCAATAAGGTAATTGAAGAAACATTTAGGATAAGATGCGCCCCATACTTTCCTCTAGATTTTCCTCTGTATTTCCTGATCCTGTACAAGTAATATACCGTATTTTCCAGACTATAATTCGCGGCTTAAACAACGAAGCGGCTAATTTATGGATTTTTTCTGGGTTTTTCCCGGTTTAAAAAATTTCAGGCCAAAAAACTGAGCATCATAACATTAGACCAATGAAATTGCCGAACGGGTTTAAGTGAACCAATGAAACTCTTTATATTAAATCAGATGCGCTCCCACTGAATCGGGCTGCACCACATCATAAATATGGATGATGTTCCTCTGACGTTTGACCTGCCGTTCACTCGGGACTGTCTACAGGAAATACGAATCATTCGTCACGCTGAAAACAACCGGGCATGAAAACACACTTCACCTGTGTTCTGAGCTGCACGGCATCGGGAGAAAAGCTTCACCGATGGTGATTTTTAAACACACAACGATGTGAAAAGATAAACTCTCGAGAGAAATAGTTGTGAAAGGAAGGAGGAAGACAGTGAACAATGACTTTCTTGGTAGACTACTGTTTAGATACAAGCCGTGTAACAGACACTGTCTTTCATTAAAGCCTGTGTAAAGTTCATTAGTTTCAACGTAGACACCTGCGGCTTATAGACAGGTGCGGTTAATTTATGTTTTAAATAAAAATCTTTGTAAAATTCTATGCTTATATTTGGGTGCGCTTTATAGTCCGGAAATTACGGTACTTTTGTTGATTGTTCTTTTCTGACACCTCCTACACGATTTTACTTTATGCAGTAATATGTGCAGAAATCTTGTTTGTTTTGTGTATCGTTGTGCATGAAATGTGATATTTCATTCCATTTTTATCAATGAATAATAGCTGGAATGACCGAAAATGTGTCTAATGGTTATAATTGTCTAATGGAGCAAAACTGCCTTTACTCTTGGGGTAGGAGGGATGAAATATTGTCTCTTCCCTGTCACTCACAGTAACACTTACCAATCTCGATCATCTCATGCATGCAGAAGAGGGCAGATAGCATTTCTATGAAAAGCATTTGGCTTCATATGTCTCAAAGGAAGCATGAATTAGCATGTGCCTTGTTAAAAAAAATAAAATAAAATAAAATAATAATAATAAATAAAAAAAATAAATTAATTAATTTTTTTTTTTTTAAAAGCAGGAAAAAGCCAGGAAATCATGAGCCCACAGCTTTTTCATATTTGAACACCAAACAGGGCATGTAGGAATGAAAGTGGTTGGAATACAGGCGTTTTTCTGTGCTGTGGGACTGCAAGGAGGGTATGAGGCGTTCACTTGACCCATTTATTAGGCTTGGTCACTGTACCATGTCGTAAGTCATTTGCATAAGAGTGAAAAAATCTCAATGTTCTAATGTTGCTTGTGACTTTATCTGGAGTCACGTACAGAAAATATTGTGCATTTGCCATATGCACAATTCTGTAGTGATTTCATTGAGTTTGCAAAAAAAAAAAGGAAAAAAGAAAAGGATTATCCTAAATGGAGTCAATTTGATCTAGTACAGGTAATCCCAGATTTACGATGATGTGTTCCGATGACCCCATCATAACTTGAAAATATTGTAAGTAAAGGTATGTCCTAGCCCACCCGGGAGGCTTAAAGAACGGTGATCAGTATGGGGTTGTATACTGTCATTTGTTAATAATTGAACAAAATAAATAATTTGGCAAAAGAGAGAAATTTATAGTACAGTACTGTATAAACTATACGTGTCTGGGGCAGTGGGCACGTGGACGGCAGGGCATACGCTGCTAAGTTATGCTATCGTCATCGTAATATCGAAAAAACGTAGTAACTCTGAAACCATCTGTTCTGCTATTATAGATTTATTATAGATTCAGACTAAACCATTTATAATTATCAAACCTATTTCAAGCCCATCTTTGCTCATTTAAGGCTTGAAATAGTGATCGTTCTGTTATGAGATAATTATATTTATTCAGAATTCAAGCTATTCCGTTGCTTAGATGACTTTATTCACAGTCCAAAACCACTATCTCTTGAGTCTATACACCTGAGCTAAAATAGAGTTGTTGTTTGTCAGCTGCTCAAGAATCTTTTTGCACCGTTCCAGAATACTGACCTTGTCCACGTTGGCACGGGTTTTGGCAGATGTTTCCACGTAGCACACGCCCCACTGCTCAGCTCGACTCTTTGCCTCGTCTGAGCTCACCTGCCTCCTGTCCTCCAGGTCGGATTTATTCCCCACCAGAAGAAAGGGAACGTTCTCATCCTCCTTCACACGCAGGATCTGCTCTCTACACAAGGAAGGTAAAGCTCAGCACAGCCTCTCAATCATTCCTATTCTTACAACAGCATTAACCAAGCATGCTCAGATGCATTGCTACTGTACAAAGTCACTCCACCTGAAATCCGCAGTCGCAGCAAATGATTCCAGCTCAGTGATAGAGAACACACAGAGGAAGCCCTCTCCACTGCGGAAGTAGTTGTCCCTAATTGCTGCATAATCCTCTTGGCCTGCTGTGTCCAGGATGTCGATCTGGACCTCCTCTCCATCCAGGACTACCTTCTTCCTGTAGCTGTCAGCTTTCGTAGGCTCGTAGTCTTCCACAAACTGATACAACAGGCAAAAAAGGTATTAGGATTAAAAAATGAAGTGTTTTGGTAGTCCGGGTGAAATAGAAAAACCTATTGTGCACTCAAAGACTGTATTTTTTACATAAATTGTAAAAAGAATTTTAAAGGTGTATACGGCAAAATCATTGACCTTTGTTCATGATTATTGTTTAACAGTTAGTTTGACATTTAATAATTCTCAGCAATATATTCACAGGATTTACAATGACTTTATAAAAAGTCTAACAGGAGTCGCATCCAAACACAAGCAAGCCTTTTGGACTAGAAGTAACTTTTCTAAATAAACTGTCACCGATTTAATCCACATTTTGTGCAATATATCTTCCATGCTTATTTGTACAAGTGAAATAAATAAGGAAGAAGTAGAAACTGGATGTCTAAGTAGTTGGATGTCTAATCAGATCCTGGCATCACCAGGCTGCCACTGGTGGGCACTTGCTCCGCTGTAAGTGGCTCTGGATAATGGTGTCTGCCAAATGCCATAAATGAAACGTTTATAAAAATAAAAAAAAATTAATAAATAAATAAATAAAAATAGAATATTGCACCAATATAAACGACTTCTAAAAATATTAGATTCATTTGTATTGACCTGATACAATGTACTATCATGTACAAGTTCGGGTTTCCGGATGCCAGTTAAGTACGTCTGTAGTGATGATTTGATTTGCACTGGATAAGTGCTTTCACGAAGATTGCATTGTCTGCAGAATGTATGCTTAGACATCATACTAAAAGTTGGGGTTTTTTTGCATTCCATGTGCACCTCATATAAATAAAGACTGTTTAGATCTTTATTAAAAGGAATAATAGGGTGTACAATGCATCTGCAAAGTATTTAATTTGCATTTAATTCATTATTTTCCTCGAAACTCTACAAACAATACCCAAATTTGACAGTGTATTTGGAATCATTGCAAATGTATTAAATAAATAAATAAATAAATAACATGTACATAAGTATTCACAGCCTTTGCTCAATACTTTGTTGAAGCACCTTTAGCACCAAATACAGCCTCAAGTCTTTTTGAGTGTAATGCTCCCAGCTTGGCGCAACTATTTTTGGGCAGTTTCTCCCATTCTTCTTTGCAGAGCCTCTCACGGTTCATCAGGTTGGATGGGGAGATGTTTACCCCCGGGTTCTGTCTGGGCCACTCAAGGACAATCAGAGTCGTCTCGTAGCCACTTCTTTGTTTTCTTGCCGGTGTGCTCAGGGTCAATGTCCTGTCATTATCCGGTTTTCATCAAGGATGTCTCTGTACTGCATTCATCTTTCCCTCGATCCTAGGGAGATCTAGTTATCCACACAGTATGATGCTGCCACCACTGTTTCCTTGTAGGGATGGTATTTGCCAGCTGATGAGTATTGCCTGGTTTCCTCTAGATACGACGCTCAATCTTTTTTTCATCAGACAAGAGAATTTCATTTTTCATGATCTGAGAGTCCTTCAGTTGCCTTTTGGAAAACTCATCATGTGCCATTTTACTGAGGAGTGGCTTCCGTCTGGCCACTCTACCATACAGGTCTGATTGGTGGAGTGCTGCAGAGATAGTTGTTCTTCTGGAAGGTTCTCCTCTCCACAGAGAAACGCTGAAGCTCTTTCAGACTGAACATCTGGTTCTTGGTCACCTCCCTGACTAAGGCCCTTAAGAAGAGTCCTGGTGGTTCCAAACTTCTTCCATGTACGGATGATGGAGGCCACTGTGCTCATCGGAACCTTAAATGCTGCGGAAACTTTTTTGTTTCCTTCCTCAGATCTGTGCTTCGATACAATCCTGTCTCGGAGGTCTATAGACAATTCCTTGGACTTCATGGCTTGGTTTGTGCTCTGACATGCACTGTTAACTGTGGGACCTCATTTAGACAAGTGTGTGTCTTTCAGATCATGTCTATCCAAATGAATTTACCACAGGTGGACCTCAATCAAGTTGTAGAAACATCTCTAGGATGACCAGTGGAAACAGAAGGCACCTGAGCTCAGTTTTGAGTGTCATGGCAAGGGCTGTAAATACTTATGCACTTTTAGTTTTTTATTTTTAATAAATTTGAAAGATTACAAACAAACTTCTTTCACGTTGTCATTATGGGGTATTGTAGAATTCTGAGGAATATAATGAATTAAATCCATTTTGGAATAAGGCTGTAACGTAACACGTGGAAAAAGTGAAGCGCTGTGAATACTTTCCTGATGCACTGCACGTGTGTTAGGAACTTAGTAACACACACACACACACAAAAAAAAAAAAAAACTCAATCTATATAAATGTCATTAGTAGTTTTGCATTTTACATGACCAGAATTAAGTAAGTCAAAAACCATAGAAAATGAATATAAAGTTGTTGTCTTCTTTGTTGTTATATTAAGCAAGACTCTTATGGGAATGCTTTTCACTAGATTTTAGAATTGAGGCTGTGTGGATTTGTGAGCATTTAGCCACGTGAGCATTAGTGAGATCAGGCACTGATGTTAAGTCTGAGGGTGCAACCACGCTTTGTGCATGTGAGCATTGTTGTCCTGAAACAGATATGGTCCTATTAGTTCCAAAACCATAAGTCTACAGCATGCAAAGGCATTCAGTACTATTGTTTGCATCCAACAATACATTTGGATAGAACCACATATGGCTGTGATGGTCAAATCTACACATGATTTAGGCCAAATAGTGTATAGCAAACTCCTTCCCCTTCCTCCCTCCAAGAGATCCATTTTACCTGGAGTTATATGAACAGGTCAGAGAGAGGGGAAAAAAAGATAAGGGAAAATATTCTAAAATATCTACCCAGATTCCCGATGCATAACTAATCCGCCCAGAATAGGGCTTAGGTTAACTAAATAGAAAAATAATTGTTTTATTTAATGTCCTCCAGGAACTTATCAAATCTATAACTCAGTGTCTACAGTTGCATCACAATCCAATTTTTATATAAACAATTTTAACAAGGGTATATGTACTGCTCTGGATAAGGGCGTCTGCTAAATGCCATGAATGTAAATGTATTACGCAGTTAGCCAATTGATTGGCTGATTGTTAATTAATCGGTATCAGCCGATTGTCCGGCAAATTAGGCTGATTATTAGGGCGGACACATCTGACGCACCAAACCGTGTGTGCACGATTTGCACTTGTGTGAGAGATCATAACTCTTCCATACCAGCAGGTGGCAGTAGTCTGTGACTATATATAAAACAAGCAATGTTTACATTGTGAACTTGTATTGTTAGCCTTCAACCAGCTGTAGTTTAGGCTACAGGTAGGCATGGGTAAGAAAAACTGCTAACAAGTGCACTGATTGGAGAGAGTGTTGGTCAATAAATGTTCAATTTAAGCAATTATCACTTTTAATTATTTAACTGTGAGATTTTATGAGATTAAGGGGGGGGGAAAGAAAAATCGGGAGAAACATTTAGATAAAAAAAAAATAAATAAAAAATCCCGGCATCATATATTTTACTGATTCCTAAATATAGTCATCGAAAAACCAGTGTCGGTCGACCTCTAGTTGTATAATAAATGCGTAGCAGATCAATAATATATAGAATAATTATTTTGAAATACCAGCCTTATCCGATCACCTACAAAACCAATTTAGCTGATATTTGCTGATTTTCAAAAATTTGATGCCTGAGACATTTTTCTTGTTACTCAATACGTTTTTATGAAGCTTCGTTGGCGCTTGTGTTCTTACCTCATCGTACATGAATTGCAAGGTGAGTGCTGACTTGCCCACGCCTCCACTCCCCACCATGATCACTTTATGCAGGGCCAGAGAGTTCTGCCCTTTCGGCTTGGCAGCTGCCATGTCAACTCGGGGTTGCAGAGGAGGATTATGGGAGGTGTAGGAGAGTGCTGGGAAACAGTGAGGAGAGATCACGAAGAAGAAATGGAAGTGATGTGCCTGTAAGAAAAGGATCCTAACTAATCAAAGATAACAACAATTGATCTATGTGTATATTAGGAGGTACACAGTATGCTCAGTTCATATCAGTATTGTTTAGACTAAACACCTATTGGTTGCTTACTGTTGTTCGTGAGATGCTCAGAAAATTGGAGTTGCCATGTTGACCAAAAGCTATTTTTTGTAAATAGGACATATAATTGGAGATAATCATGCGAGCTATGTGCATACTGCAAACTCCTGCTAACTCTGTGTAATAGATCAGCGAAACACACTCAGAGGAACATGCCATATTACGCATGCATGAGCTCAGAGATAACCCATGATTATCTGGTGCCACTATGATTGACAGGGCATTGGGGGTGTTGTGCTAGTTTTACCATTTTAGGACATTAGTTTACATCATATGATGCTTTGGATTGGACTGTTTTAGGATTTTAACTGCATTCAAATGCTTTTTTATCATTGATAAATCAAGCGCACAACTTCACCCAATGATGAAACCAAACTCTGTGAGAAGACCTTTGTTAAATAATCCAACAATAATCTCCCTTTCTTCTTTATTAAGGTCTGTCTGATTCATCCAGATGCCCTACCTCTTCAACTGGAGACCACTCTCTGCAGCTGAAGATGGTTAAACATGAACAGCCTAAAGATCCATGAAGTTTCTAAGCAACTCAAAGACTACGAGGATGGATTAGGCCTGTAATTAAACATAAACAGTCTATTACAATCTCTTATGCATTTGAGCCCCATCACTGAACAGTACACCTCAACAATGATAAAACTAGAATGAATAGACATTCAGTGCCACTCGGATGAAAACCCTTCGAATCGGGTTCCTCTGAAGGCTTCTTCCATCTCAGTAAGCTTTTCCTTGCCACCCTCACCAGTGAATCGCTCATTAAGGATAAACATATATGCACTAACAATTAAATTAATATTTTATATCCTTCTAAAGCCACATTTGGGACAATGTCCATTGTTAAAAGAGCTATACAAATAAAACGAAATTGAATTGAACAATTATCCAGGCATGCAACAGCTGGGTTTATACAAACAGGACTGAGAGCTAAAGAACAGCAACAGCTAAAGAAAGATAAAGAAATATATAATTTATGGATCTAATGTTAAAGCTGGGAAATAAATACAAATACAGTAACCAACACTTCAATTCTGTTAAACTATTCTGTCTATATATATATATATATATATATATATATATATATATATATATATATATATATATACACACACACACACACACACACACACACACACACACACACACTATAGTAAATTACATTTTATACTACAGCATTTTATTCCATTATATCATACATATAATAGAGTATCCTTTTTTTATATATTATAGTATTATATATGTAATATTCTATTAAATTGTATTATAAATAGTATTATATTATATTATACTTTTAATTAATACACTAATCTACTCTATTCTTTTCTAATGTACATATAATACGGTATTTTACTCTATTATTTTATACAAAACAAAAGTATTCTATTCTTTTATATCATTATATTATAAAATTATACATATAATGCAGTATTCTGTTATATAAAATATTATATTCAGTATTATATTCTGTATCTATACATAAAGAGCTCAACTACATGGAGGTCCTTTTTCATGCACTTAAACTGGCACCACAGACATCACTAGATTAATAATCCTTACTGCAACCCCCGAATGCCCCTGTCCTGGGCATCTAGTGCACTATTTGAGGAGTTAAAAGCATCTTTTGATATCCTACACAGCACCATTGATTCTCACTGAGCCTTTGAGATGCAGCTCAGGAGTTCGACTGGTCGGCTAGCGTTATGTGACTGTAGTGCTAACTAGCTAATACTATTCTGAACCACATGCATTCAGGTTTCTACATATTTCACACATCTGCATCCAGCATACATAAATATAAATACATATCGCGATGCTCAAACTTACCTTCGCTTCTTATGAGCAGGTCGAGAAAGAGACAGAAAGATTATATTTCTAGGAGGAGCCCTTCCAATGCTTTCCTTCCCTTCTGATGCTCTTCCTGCACACAAATGGCTCAGTGTCCCGACATTTTGGATCCAAGTTGTGCATTAAATGTTTTTTATCAAACTGACACTAATCCGGTGGATAACTCAACAGTCATCAGCTTAAAGCTTGAAGACCACCGCCTGGAGATAGGTGGGTCAGACAAGCAGTAAACCTGGGAGTCGAGTCCATAAATGAACCGATTCTTACCGATTCACGGTCTTGGAAATAGGGAGTCGACTCCGACGGTTGGATTATGATTCACGAGTCGGTTATGAGAAAATGCCCTAAAAGTACATCAGAAATCAGATTATTACTGATTTTCCTCGCACGTAGACAAAGCAAAAAGCTGTTTCCACATAAAGGAAATGTGATATTAGCGACTAAACAGACACTTTTGGACAATTAAATATCAGGAACAGTGCTCATATAATTAAACGTAATAGAATTAGGTTTATAATGTCCTATATAACGAGCTGGCATTGCACTGCGGTGTTATTACTGTCAATATATTCAACAGTAGACCTAAACTACTTGTTTGCATCTGCAGATGTGTAATTAGGCTTCCACATAAGCCATGCTTTTCTGAAGTGTTGGAAAGTGCAAAGGTGACATTATTGCATCAATTTGATATAGATAGATACAACTTTATGTCACTGCATAGTACAGGTACAGCACAGCAACAAAATGCAGTTTAACATCTACCAGAAGTGGTCTGACAAGTGCAGAAAAATATGTAAATATAGGTACAGAATTAGCAAGCTGTCAGAGCAAGCAAGACCTTCTTGGTTTAGCCTAAACACTACCAAAATCATTGTCTTATATTTTAATACTTTTGTCCATGAACATGTATTCAATTATTCCCAAATAGTCTATTCTCTTCATTGCATTGTGTTTTTCCTGTAGTATTTGCGTGTGCTTTTTCCTGTAGTGTATGTTTATGTTAGCATTTCTATCAAAACAGATTTCAAGCATCATATCACATGTTGCCAGGGTCAAGACCTGCTTTGAGACTTCATAATCAACAAGGCGGGTGCTTACCGAATAAAATATACATTGCTTAAAACTGTTAACAACAACGGGGGTCACCTAGCAGGCGTCCAGTAATGTCAGCATTTTTACGTCCTTTGATTGGATGGACAGAGGAGAAGAAATCGATTTGGTTGCAGTTGCACTTACAAGGATATTTCCAAAAGGGACTTTTTAAGAAAATCTGCACATCATAAGGAAAGTTCAGGAAAGGTTTCTATCGTCAAGGCATCATAACAATCGTATTAAGATGTGGATTGATTCATGTAGGACACCACTGAAAGCCTAGGTGTGAAATGCATGGCCTGCCACTAATGTACAGTGAAAAATGTGCAAAGCAGTCCATTTACAGTGGTGGACGAAGTACACAAACCATGTACTTGAGTAAAAGTATTATTACTCGGGTAAATTATTATTAAATATTACTCGGGTAAAAGTAAAAAAATATTTGTCTTAAGATGTACTTGAGTATCCAAAGTACTATGATTTATTTATATTATAGCCATAATTTTATATATAAATAAATAAATAATATATAATATATGTATATACGTGTGTCTTTAAAAGCCGCAGTAGACCCTTGATGCCTTATAACTTCATTAGATACACTATTAATAAAATTATATCATTAATAGTAATAATAGCATTCTAATCCACTCACAAATAAAAAGCAAAAAATGATTTCCCAAATTGTAGTTAAGTAAATAGTAAGATTTTAAATTTTTTAAAAAGATTTTAAAACGTGATTAAAGTATAGAAACACGAAAAATTACAGTAAAGGTACAGTAACGAATGACATTTACTTCGTTATTGTCCACCACTGCCCATTTATACTCAACACCTGGGCCTGAAGTTCATTGAGTTCATCGAGTTCATTGTTTGGGGGAAAAAAAATGTAGCGTGTAACTGACTCTTTGAACCGACTCAATTGAGTACCGACGATTAGGGACAGGGAGCGGAGTCGACTCATCAGAGCTGTGGAAACAAGCGTGGACGCACGCTGATAGGATATCTCTGCGCATGCGTAAAAAGGCTTCCAGACAAGCCACGCTGATCTTCTTTAAAGTGTTGAAAGGTGCAATGGTGACATTATTTTATTATCTGTCCGTAGAAATAATTTAGTAAATAATTTCAAATCAACAAAACAGTAAAATTGGATAGTGAACAGCTGCTGATGCAATAGTGTGTTGTGCATAAGTGTTTTTATTTTTTAATTATGAATAAAAATGCTCTGTTTGCTTGCTCATTAGATTAAAGCAAACCGAAAACAGCTAAGATGGAATCAAAAGTGGAGGGTAAGAGGAACAGTGAACTTCATGAACTTCAACTAGATCTATACTTGCATGCAAGCCATGAGGCCAGATTAAAAACCATATATATAAATGTATGTACTTTCATGTATGTACTGTCTTCCCACAGTCCTGCAGAAAACCTATTTATCAAGATTAAACTCCAAATTTGCAGATAAACCATGGCGTGAGACCTTTCAGCTGGTGCACAGATGCATGGTAGGAAGAGCTTAAATCACTTGCTTGCACATGAACTATTAGGAACCTGTTAATCCCAGGATGATGTTAGGTGTGATTTAGTTCAAGGATGAGAGTAATATTGACCATCTGTTTGCGGCAACCATATGCTCCTCTGGGTGACATTCCACGTCTTAACCATTTTACACACGTGAAAGACTAGTGCCCTAACCGCTGCTGTGCTGCTGTGGGGTTGCGTGCACAGCCTAACAAATGTCTTCCAGATGCAGGGCTTAAGTAAGACTATTGTGGCCGGAATAGCCCCGTGCCAAACTAATACATAAGCAGCTGCTTCCATCTCTGCAGGTTGGGAGAGGAGATGCTTTTGCATGGTCATTGAGGCGTTTCTCTCAAAGCAGCTGTAGTTTTTTTTCAATGACCTCAATTTACTGTACATATTTATTAATAGGTTTCATAAGATTTCATGTAAATGATTGCTGATCCTCAACTCGTATTTTTGTACTAGCAGGAAGCAAAAACACACCAGCATGGTAGGAGGTGGTATCAAACAGCTTCGAGACTAGCTCTGTTTACAAGAAAGTACTATATTAATCTACGTTTACACACGATCACCTTCAAAATAGTCCCCTTGCACAGCAATACAGCGCTCCCAGTGTTCCTGCCACTTTTGGAATGTGTTCTGGAAGTCTTCTTTTTGAAGCGTGTCAGGCTCCTTCTGCTCTTTGTGCTGGATCTCTGAAATGGTGTCACAATGGTGACCTTTGAGCTGGATCTTCATCTTCGAGGAACTCGCACGTTAGGAGAGCTCGGTGACGGCATGCACACGTTGTCAGATTAACAGACGTGGTAACACACATGTCCAAAACAGCACTTGTTGCACAGTTTCCCGTGTACGATGTCTTTTGGCACACTGACTTATAAAGGTCGTGCTCCCTGTGACTGTGCGTGCAGCGATGTGCTGCCATCTGTTGGCGTTTTACAAAACTAGTCAAATCTTTTTGATAACCACCTCATATTATGTGTACTATAGTTCTTTGTCTTTTACTAGTCAGATTTTAGTTTATGGTAATAATTACACCATATGAATGCAATAAATAATCCTTTTTCTTTCTTAATCTTAAAAAAAATACATTCTACAGTGTAACCCCATATATTTTTGGCCTAGGTCCTGGGCTATTAACGTTACTGAATATTTTCCATTAAAGGTCTCTGCTCAGAGGAGAATGAACAGAAAAATAATTTCCAATATACAGTCTTAAAACGGAACAATATTATTGTCATTAAGTAATGAGATTCTCCTTTACGTCTGTAATGTTTTTAGTATGCCTCATTATTAACCCTCTTCTTCACTGCTGCAGTACGATACAATTTTAATACAATATACAAATCCAAATCCAAATTTTATTGTTTTACACACATTTTTGATTAGTGTCGGTTATGTCGTAAAACATTGTTTGTTTTCTTGTTTTGTATTTTTTAACATTTCCTTTACCTTTACAGGGGAAATCTAGAACAGACAGCCAGCACTGTGAGCCAATTATGAAATGCCTGCAGAAACTACAGAAAGCTCTGAATGGTAACACTCTTAATCACATCATTTATCATGCTGCAATAGTGAAAAATACAATTTAGAGGTGAAAAAAAAAAGATTTAACATCGGATATTACGTTTTTTTCCTCATTGTATGTTGCGGGGGGGACTAAAATTTAATATTCAGAGAGGCTTGCAAGTGGGACCTGTGTAGAAATTAAAAAACGAATATGCTATGCAAGGCACTTTATTGATAAGTCTTTTGTTATGATTGTGTTCTTTTTGTGTTTTTATTCATTTGCAGTGACCTCTCTGCATGCCATTGTGACCCGACTAGAGACGATTGCTAAACAGAGAGGGTTTGAAATCTTTAATTAACTATCACTTTTGGTTGATGGAGCTGTTTGTAAATTTCCTGTCTGGCTGTTAAATTACTTTTGCAGAAAAGAAAATGACATACCTGTTTTCCCCCTGAAAAACTGACAGCATGATGTCACGGATTCCCTCTGCAATTCCTAGTCATGTGTTTGAGACCAGCATATAATAACTGGAGACTAATGGATTCAGAACACGAACAGTAGAGATTTTAGGACTAAGTTTATGAGCTGTAAAAATCTGTAGGAGGAAGTTCAGAGTGGAGGAGGAAGTGAATGAGCTGTAGAGACTGTTGGAGACGGATCATGAGATTAGAGACAAATACCATATATTGTCATCTCCTAATTCCTATCTATATTCGATTAGGCTATTCCCATGTTCAATATGCAAAACCTCACACCAGGATCATGCATGATGATTAAATCTTTTCATAATGCGAGTCACGATCTCACAATCTTTAATCATTCCTTTATACGTGTTTTATTTTTTTCATTCACAAGAGAGTCTGCTCTACACTGAGCTATATCTCTGCTTTATCTGAGAAATATGACCTATGTCTTGAGTTGTCTTGAGAATGTAAGTATTCCCATAGAAGTCATAAAAATGTCTCTATACACTTAGTAAAACAATGAGGAAAACCAAACCCCCTGACCAATGTGTATAGATGTGCTGTAAACTATATATTCTGAACATTTGACCTCTTTAGGCTGGGCTCCCACTTGAGTCCCACAGAGACTGCATGCTATCTGACAGCTGATCTGTTCTATGTGGAGGTGCTGATGATGCCTGGGGGAGAGGTTAAGGATGTGAAATTCGCACAGCACGGAGAAGCTCCTGAGGTATGGAGAATGCAGATATGTTATGAGAAGTCAGGCCACTGTTCCTGGTGTTTGACCAATTGTTAATTTTTCACAGTCAAATGCATCACTTTGTCAGTTGCTCAGGTAAGTAATTTCTGCATTAATAATCCATGTTTTGTAAAAAAAAAAAAAAATAAATAAAAAATGTAAATTAAATAAACGATAAGTAAAATGTAGCTATTTTTAATTACCTTTTTTATGTCTACGCATATTCATATACTTGAAAAAGAATGTCTGTGTACCTGCTTATTCATGTATTTATCCAGTGAGGCTTTTTTCTCTAGACTGGAAAAGACCAGGCAATGTAGACTATACCCACTGTAGCATCAGACCCCTATTTTTGGCTGACAGGAGTGAAACCGTACAGTTTAGAGTGGTGTGTCCTCTTCTGGTGTAGCCCATTCACATGATTCCTACTTATTTTGTAAAAGTGTGAAAAAGTATTATATTTGATTTGTGTTTTCCAAGTCTGGATTAGTATAGAAAAAAAGAAAACTAAATATCAAAAAATATTTGTGAACTATTGCCTGTTCGGTTTTCAGAAATCTATGTTTTCGTTGACTGAAAATGCCATTTCAGTGTGGACGGAAGTTTTTTTTTTTTCTGGAGTTGGAAGCAAACTTTCAACTCTGCCAAAAGATTGGTGCTAGACTGGATCTGCACAGCTGTGATTGGTTGTTACGTTGTGAAGCAGCAGTTGCCATGAGAGTACAGTGCCCCACGTCTGAGATTCTGACTGACATACTGTTCATCAGAGATTGTAAAGTAATAAATTATGTTCTTTCGGCTTCTCCCACTAGGGGTCGCCACAGCGGATTATCCGTTCATCCTCAGCATTCTCCTACCGATATACCCCATGTCCCTCCTCTGAACATGTCCAAACCATCTCAATCTCGCCTCCCTCACCTTGTCTCCAAAACGTCCTACATGCACTGTCCATCTAATAAACTCATTTCTAATCCTGTCCCTCGTCGTCACTCCCAACGAAAACCTCAACATCTTCATCTCTGCTACCTCCAGCTCCACCTCCTGTCTTTTACTGAATGCCGCTGTCTCTAAACCATGGTCTCATCGCTATAGGTCGCACCAATAAACATTCCCTTTCACTCTTGCAAATGCTCTTCTATCACACATCACTCCTGCTATCACTCTTCTCCACCCACTCCACCCTGCCTGCACTCTTTTCTCCACTTCTCTAACACACTCTCCATTACTCTGCACTGTTGACCTCAGGTACCTGAACTCCTCCACCTTCTACACCTCTTTTCCCTGCAACTGCACCACTCCACTCCACTCTCATTCATACAAATGTACACTTCTCTATACTTCTCCATCAACAATCTCAAAGCAAATAATGCATCAATGGTGCCTCTTCCTCAGCATGAAACCATACTGTTGTACATACAGATGGTCACCTCTTCTCTCAGCCTGGCTTCCACTACTCTTCCCCATAACTTCATGGTGTGACTGATCAACTTAATTCCCCTGTAGGTACTGCAGGTCTGCACATCTCCCTAAAGATTATAAAGATCGGTACCAGCACACTCCTTCTCCATTCCTCATGCATCTTCTCACCTTCCAGAATCTTGTTAAACAATCTGGTAAAAGATTTCACTGCCATCTCTCCTAAACATCTCCATGCTTCTACTGGGATGTCATCTCTTCCAACCGACTTTCCACTCTTCATCCTTTTAATCGCTGCTCTCACTTCCTCCTTACTAATCCTATCCACTTCCTGCTTCACTATCTCTACACAATCCAACCTTCTATCTCTCTCATTTTCCTCGTTCATCAGCTGCTCAAAATACTCCCTCCATCTTCTCAACACACTCTCCTTACTAGTCAACACATTTCCATCTCCATCCTTTATTGCTCTAACCTGCAGCACATCCTTCCCAGCTCGGTCCCTCTGCCTGGCCAATCGGTACAAATCCTTTTCTCCGTCCTTACTGTCCAACTATTCATACAGCTCCTTATATGCCTTTTCCTTTGCTTTTGCCACATCCCTCTTCACCTGCTGCTGCATCTCCTTGTACTCCTCCCTACTTTTCTCATCTCTCTGTTGATCCCAATTCTGTTTCGACAACCTCTTTCCCCCTTATGCTTTCCTGCACTTCCTCATTCCACCACCACATCTCTTTGTCTTCCTTTCACTTCTGCAGTAGTTCCCCAATCATCCAGCACCTCTTTACCACCACCAAGCATTCTTCTTCTTAAAGCCATACCAACCCATCACCTCCTTATCACCTCTGTTCCCTTCACCAACATGGCAATTAAAGTCTGTGCCAATCACCAATCTTTCATTCCTAGGTACACCGTCTACCACTTCATCCAACTCACTCCAGAATTTTTCCTTCTCCTCCATCTCACAACCCACTTGTGGAGCATAGGCACTGATGACATTTATCATCACCCCTTCAACTTCCAGCTTCATGTTCATCACCCTATCAGAAACTCTATTCACCTCCACTACACTCTTACTGTACTCTTCCTTCAGGATCACCCTTACATTATTTCTCTTTCCATCCACAAAATGAAAGAAAAGTTTAAACCCACCTCCAATGTTCCTGGCCTTACCCATTTCCACCTGGTCTCCTGAACACACAACATATCTACCTCTCTCCTCTCCATCATATCAGCTAACTCTCTTACCAGTCAGAGAACAAACATTTTAAGTGCCAACCACTCTCCTCCACTTCTTGTTTCCCTGGTGTCTCTGTAGACGTCTTCCTCCTCTCCTTCTTTTCCTTCGGCCAACAGTAGCCTAATTTCCACCGGTACCCTGTTGGCTACAATACATGTGGCGGTCGTTGTTAACCCAGGCCTCTAACAACCAGGTATGAAATTCTGGTTTGTGATCCGCATTTTGTATGTGCCACATGTTTTACACTGGATGCCCTTCCTAACGCAACCCTCCCCATTAATTCGGACTTGGGCCCGGCACTAAGAGTAAACTGACTTGAGTTAATGTAATGCATGTTATAGTTGGAATTAAAAATTATTATTTCAGATGTTAAATATGGTATTAAAAATCTTTAGGAAAGTCTGCATATTTGAGTCAGAAAAAGTATAGGATTTTGAAAAGAAGAAGGTGTAGAAACTGTGCTCTCACCTATATGTTTGATGTGCTGTCATTCTGAGATGCCTTTCTGCTCATCAAGGTTGCAAATTAATAATTATTTGAGTGTAGTTTTCTGTCAGCTTAAACCTGCTTGTCTATTCACCTTGGAGCTCCCAACAAATAGTTTTTGCCTGCGGATCCTCTGCACACACAACACTTTCTATATAAACTCCAGACACTATTCTATAGCTTTTAGATCTGTCCCAGTGAAAAAGGTCAAATTTTTCTTCCTCATTCTAATGATATTGGATATGAACATTAACTGAAGCTCATGATTTGTATCTGCGTGTTTGTATTAATTGTATTGCTGGCAAATAATTGGCTGTTTGGAGAACTGCATTAATAAGCAGATGCACAGGTGTTTTTCTTAGAGACCAGTGAGTGTATACTGACTATTTAATATCAATATAGAATGAAGAAATTTGAGGAATTCTCACTCAAGATGGACGACTTCGTGTCTCTTTATAATATACCAGGCGACAGGTATTACTTCACCAAGCATAGATTGATACTTCCAGTCTGGTTTATTTACGTTTTATGTCAGTTTTTTCTACACACTTTCTTTTAAATCCCACAGTGATACCAAGATGAAATTGTACACATCCCTTCAGCATCTGCAGAAAGACCTATTGAAAATTTCTAATTTACCAAGGTGTGAGGAACAAAACATTTTCCTTTATACAGGATGAAATGTGTTGGAAATCCTTGCAAAAATGAAATTTTTTAATATTTTTTTTTTTAGGCGTTTGATAGATAGTGATCTTCATGTCGATATGGTTCTGAATGGCAGAATTGGGAGTATAACGCTTGGCAGAGAAGGTAAAGTGCCTGTCTTTTTAATGCTTCTGGTGATTAAAACATGTCAGGATGAATTTTAATACCAAACCATGGCCCTTTATATTCTTCAGGAAGCCCAATGAGCATTGAGTACTACATCAGCCCCTCAGACGCACTGATGAAGAGGTTAAACAAAGGTACATCAAGACAATCCTCTACCTATTCATGGCTGTAATGAGTTTTTATATGAGGGAGATTATATCCATAAATACATGTTATAGGAGTTTAAACCAATTTGACTCCTCTAAGGAGTGCCTAGAAACTGTTCTCTTCTCTGATTTATTTTTCCTGTGACAGGGGAAAGCGGCCACAGCCAGACTGCCGTAGTGGGGGTAGGTGCCAGTGCCACTACACACAAGTTGCAGATAGAGTCTCTGATTCCCACACCACCCCAAATAGACTCATTAGGGTGCGTATTGAGCTCTAGGACTTCTCTGACAAAAGGGCAAAATCAGTACGAAAGGCTATTTTTTTTCATGCCCCTGAATCATTTGATATCACTTTACATACACTGAATAATTCTAGGTAACTGTTATGAGACCAGGTCAGGGTGAGAGTGGAACATCTAATGCTGAATTAACCTGAAGAGTCTGTGTCATAAAAGTGGCTAAAAACCTACAAAGATCCTCATTAGTTAAAATCCTGTTCATTTTACATTGGATGGCATGCCAGTTCTTCACAGAATACCACGCCCACACATATTTTGAGTAGTAACGCATCGAAATGTTTTTTGACAGAGGAAAGAAACAGAACATTGAGGAAAGTTATGTGGACACTAAAGGCACACAAAGACAGTAACCTGTGCCACCATGCTAGTTAAAATCTGGATTGCCTAAAGAAGCTTTCTGTGGACTGTGATATAAAAACATGGTTTGATAGTGTGACAAATTTCCTGAATGTATACTTAAATATATCACAGTTTATTGAGACCAGGGCCTCGTCTTTCCAACTGTTTTAAAAATGTTTGTCCTTGACCTTCCCTTTGCCATTTTCCCTTCTGTGAATCTTTGATGATGGATTTTAAGGGCTGCTCCTTTTACTGTTTATGCTAAATTAAGGTATGTTAGGTGACAGTTTGTAGGAACAAGGTATGCAGATGCAGAACATTGTAATAATACTGCAGGTTTGTCATTTTTACCACTGAATATTTTTTCAGACTTCCGGCATTCATCCCGCTGTCCGAAACCTGTTCAGAGATCCTGCCAGCCTTCTTCCTTCTCAAAATCAAGCCACCAGTGCCCATGCTCAATTCCTTCATCCAGAAGATAAGTCAAATAACAGGTCACTACAAAACTGTCTCTATCAGCACTACAGAATGAAATAGTGCTTGGGTAGATTGGTATAAGCTGAAACCGCTTGAGGCTGGAGTTGTAAAAAAAAATAAAAAATATTGCAGGGGTGCTTTTGGTCACGTCCTTGAAGGTGTCCTTTAGGATGCTAACAGTGATTCTGATTAATCTTCTTTAGACATTCCCCCAGATTTTGACCTGCAGGGGGAGCCACTGTTCCAGTTGTTCCAGTCCAGTACTTTACAGGACAAAACACCATATAAAGGAAAAGACGCTCAATTTATTGTGGTATGTAAAACCTAAAACATATGTAATGCTTGTTTTTAGTATTGTGTACATTTGTCAGAGCAATCTTTCTAATATAGTCAATTATTTCATTATTATTTGTTGTTTAGGGCATAAGGAAATTTTTTCACCAAGCCCATCCACTTTATGAAAACTGAGTTATGTGAAAGGTGGCACGTTAAACACACATTATATGTGGAAACACTGAGGTGCAAAACACCAAGCAATATATAACACCCTTTATATAATATATAAAACCCACTTGCTTATATCTGTATATGAAATCTGCAAATGTTGCATGTTATCCTCTACCCTGTAAATAAATCTTTCTCTTTTTAAGTTTCTGTCACCAAGACACATTTGTTTTGTGAGCGAGCACATCTGGCGATATACCTACTACTTGGGAATTCTGATCTTATCAAGGCTATTGAATACAATTTTTGTAGCTAGATCAAAAATTTTTATGTCTACAAGTGTTTCACAGCATCTATTATATGTGGTGATCTGGGGAAAACTCATTCATTATTTGTGTATCTAAATTTTTAAAAAAATTGTAAGAGAAAAAACATGCTTTCTGCCTAAAAAAATATTACCATGCGATCCTATTGCTTGTCCCCTATTTCATTTTTATTGTGTAAAGCTTTCTGCCACTACAGAGGGGGTGACGCCACCCAATTGGTTAAAATAAAGTCTGAATAAGGAGAAAAACGTCGGAATTGTGAGGGGAAAAAAAGTCAGAATTAGGCAAACTAGGAAACGGGCTTTCATAGTGTTTACCTGTCCAGAGTGCTACAGAGTTTAGTGAGTGGTGCATCAGTAATAATGGTCAATGGGGAAACGCAGCGCTCTGTGTGTTGTTAAATGAATGAATTATTCAAATAAATTTACCTCGATGCATTTTTGTTTTGAATTACTCTAGTTGCTTGAGGAATCGTTACAGCCCTAGTTCACATGTTTGGAGTAGAAGATCTTGTGTGGCCTGCTATAAAGCTCTGGCCTCAACCCTATTTAACACTGTTACTATAAATGCTGTCTGCACCCAATGCCTCCTCACCCTGTATGTGGCTGAATGAGCACAAATCTTCACAAGCCCATTCTAATCTCTAGTAAGACATCTTCCCAGAAGTGTGGTGGTTATTACAGCAAATAGGGGCCTAAATGTGGACTGGAATGTTTAAAAAGCACATCTGATCATCAAGTGTTCACAAACCTTTGTCCATAGTTTATTTTAGTTCAGGAAAGCAGTAAAATACAGTGAGGAAAATAAGTATATGAACACCCTGCTATTTTGCAAGTTCTCCCACTTAGAAATCATGGAGGGGTCTGAAATTGTCATCGTAGGTGCATGTCCACTGTGAGAGACATAATCTAAAAAAAAAAATCCAGAAATCACAATATATGATTTTTTAACTATTTATTTGTATGATACAGCTGCAAATAAGTATTTAAACACCTGAGAAAGTCAATGTTAATATTTGGTACAGTAGCCTTTGTTTGCAATTACAGAGGTCAAACGTTTCCTGTAGTTTTTCACCAGGTTTGCACACACTGCAAGAGGGATTTTGGCCCACTCCTCCACACAGATCTTCTCTAGATCAGTCAGGTTTCTGGCCTGTCACTGAGAAACACGGAGTTTGAGCTCCCTCCAAAGATTCTCTATTGGGTTTAGGTCTGGAGACTGGCTAGGCCACGCCAGAACCTTAATATGCTTCTTACAGAGCCACTCCTTGGTTATCCTGGCTGTGTGCTTCGGGTCATTGTCATGTTGGAAGACCCAGCCTCGACCCATCTTCAATGCTCTAACTAAGGGAATAAGGTTGTTCCCCAAAATCTCGCAATACATGGCCCCGGTCATCCTCTCCTTAATACAGTGCAGTCGCCCTGTCCCATGTGCAGAAAAACACCCCCAAAGCATGATGCTACCACCCCCATGCTTCACAGTAGGGATGGTGTTCTTGGGATGGTACTCATCATTCTTCTTCCTCCAAACACGTTTAGTGGAATTATGACCCAAAAGTTCTATTTTGGTTTTATCTGACCACATGACTTTCTCCCATGACTCCTCTGGATCATTCAAATGGTCATTGGCAAACTTAAGACGTGCCTGGACATGTGCTGGTTTAAGCAGGGAAACCTTCCGTGCAATGCATGATTTCAAACCATGACGTCTTAGTGTATTACCAACAGTAACCTTGGAAACGGTGGTCCTAGCTCTTTTCAGGTCATTGACCAGCTCCTTCCGTGTAGTTCTGGGCTGATTTCTCAACTTCCTTAGGATCATTGAGACCCCACGGGGTGAGATCTTGCATGGAGCCCCAGTCCGAGGGAGATTGACAGTCATGTTTAGCTTCTTCCATTTTCTAATGATTGCTCCAACAGTGGACCTTTTTTCACCAAGCTGCTTGGCAATTTCCCCGTAGCCCTTTCCAGCCTTGTGGAGGTGTACAATTTTGTCTCTAGTGTCTTTGGACAGCTCTTTGGTCTTGGCCATGTTAGTAGTTGGATTCTTGCACCATAACACTGTGTTACCCCAAAGTGCATTGAGTGTCATGTGACCTTAATGATGCTTTAGGTGTAAATAAGACACAGATTTATTTTGTCAACTCACCGTTGAACTGATAATCCTCTTAAATGAGTAGTGTAACTGGTCATTAAAAGTGTACGATTTAATCACCACGGCATTGGTTAAAAAAAAATAAAATCAAAATGTATCAAACTCAACACCTGTCATTGCATTTCATTGTCATATGCAGCTGTGAAATGTGTAACATGGATTTGGAAACTGCTCTTAGTCTCTTCCAGATGCTGAGTTCCACAGCTATTTGTTTGCTGTTGCTGAATGGGAGTGTGACTGCTGGAAAGGATCTCTGGTTAACACTGTTCCTTTTACCCATCCTGCTCACGTACCGGTCTTATTGGACCTCCTCCGGTATCAGTCTGTCATCAACACTCTACTATCGAGCTGCATTACCAGCCTTAAGCACCAACCAGGTAACATGTCAACCGTGCGTGTAGAACTCCCCGAATTTATATTGCACTATTTGTGCCTGAACCTGTGAACATATTTTGGCAGAGTTAGCATGTGACGTTAGCTGTGAAATCTTCCCGGAGTCTGTCTGCAGCTTTTCTGTGACCTTCAGCATCCCAGACACAGAGACACTGGCAGTTTGTAAGTGCTTAACTGATGTCTGTATTTGTGGATGAAACATGTCGATTTCAAAATTTTACATACGGTTTGATTTATTCTCTACTTGTCCTTCATCTTGTCTTTATTGATGTCTAGTGCTCGTTTCTGTGGTGGATTATCGTCAGCTGCACTGCAGACTTCTAATTCCTGGAACAGTGGATCACTCTCTAGATGACTATATCTCCAGAGTCCTCACACGGTACAAATGTATATTTTTGTTGCATAGCAAATATAATAGTACAGTTTCTATAGAAAAATCAGCAAATACCCCTTTGGCAAATAAATGAACTATTTCATACAGCCTGAAATCAAACTCTCCCCAAAAAAGATTTGTTTACAGATTTTGCCTCAAGACATCAAACTAATGAAAGAAAAAGGCATCAATTCTGAAAAAAATGAAAAAATTGGAATGTGTTTTTTTGCTTTTGCTTTAATTACAGCCATTAATCTTTTTGGATATTTCTGTTCTAGCTTTACACACCTAGATTGGGGAATATTTGCCCATTCTTCTCTGTGGAATTGCTCATGTTCAGTCAAATTCAATGGTGAAGAGACTGATGGACTGCTCTCTCAAGTCCATGTACAGATTTTCTCTCGAATTGAAGTCAAGGCTCTGACTTGGTCACTCAAGGACTTTTATTTTTTATTTTATATAAATTCTTCCCTGCAAAATTACTCAAGTTCAGCCAAATACCATAGTGAGCTGATATGGACTATACTCCAAGTCCATCCACAGGGCTCTGGCAAGGCCACTTAGGTACATTCATCTTCTCAATGGCCTTTTGATAGCTCTTTCCCAACCATGGTTAATTCTATGCAGTACCATGCACTACTAACAGTGGAATCTTCAAAAAAGTCATCAAAATCACTACAATTGTTATCAGGTGGGGAATGAGTCTGTTCTGAAAGTTGATTGATTTGCACCTGAGTGAGTTTATAATGGTATATAATAAGGGTTTGGTCACTTTACCAAACCATGTATTTCACTAATTACATTTTAATAATTCTCCAAAATGTTATTTTCCTTTTGATAATGATGACTTTTGTTGAATTTATTTTATTTTCCATGGTCTGACAAAAGGTAAAGATTTTCCCAGGGTATGATGACTTTCTATAGGCACTGTAAATTTATCAATATGAAACTTTGTAATTTTCCATGTATAGTATTTCAAACTTGGAATGTGATGTACTGTAAATTGGGACTCTACAATATGACCAAAAAGAAATGCAAGCAGTCTATACCTACACTTTATTCCGTCTTTGTAACCCCACATGGAGATTATAGTATAAAAGAGTATAATTTAAGAAAAGAAAATACTATTTATAACACGCACTGTATTCTTTGCCTCTTTGGTAGCAGTTGTGGAAATGTATTAATTTGTACTCCCATCAGAAAAGGATGAGCTCATTTTTGAGTCGGGTTTTGTTCAAGGTGTTTCTCCTCATGTCTTCTCAGTGGGATTCATATTTCCACAATCACTTTTTGGTTTTTAGGTAGCAAAATTTAACTTAACATTATTACATTTTATGGTGTCAGATTACAAAGAGTTCTTTTGACTGATCAGTGGGATTTTAGGAGGATTTCAGTCCTATTATATGGCTTTCCTATCCACCAGCTTTTTTTTTTTGGTGCATTAGACAAGGCTCTCCATTATCAAAACACTAGTTGATAGAAGCATGATGTTCATTACTACAGTCACGTTTCAGAGACTTGTCCCTAAGAAATGGACTCAAACGTTTTGGTTATCCGATGTTTATTAAAATATTATGCAGCCCCTAATGAACATGATAATGAAATCCATGTTGTTGTTTCTTTCCATAATGATGTTCTCCCTTCCATTCTAGGTGCATGTCTATCCCCATTACTTTAAGAGCTATACGGAAGAGGATCTCCAGCTTGAAGCCACCAGCACTACCACTTGAACCTGAACCTGCTAGGAAGGTTGAGAGTTCATCCTCTACATCACCACATTGTGCTGTAGAGAACACTTCAGCCATCCTGCCTTCTACAGTGCTCTCTCCTGAGCCTATGGAGGCGGACAGTCTTCCTTCTAATCCTGGCCACTATGTTATGTCTGTTGCTGCTGCTCCGGCAGTTGATGGTGCTAATACAGATACGATTGCTAACCGTTCCCCCTGTGCCTCTGTGGGTGTCTTTTCACACTGGGTGGCCAGCAACTTTCCAGCTGAGCTGATTTAGAAGATTCGAAAGGAATGATCATGTCAGAGATATGCGTAGTAAATTATTTGTTCTGAAGAAAGACCTTAATAAAAATGTTTTAAATGGAAGATGTCATGTAATCAGGAATTTTCCCAGAGAGCAAAACATTTTGTTTGGAGCTACACATTTCCTTAGCAGCACAAAGCATCTGTTCTGTCTAAATATAGCTTTGAGCAATCATTACATAATGAGCCAGTATTGTGTACTATTGGGCCTTTCTTTATGTCAAAAATATAATACTTGTACTATATGTCAGGTTGTAAGAAGTCATACCTCAGGCTAAAAGTTTTCCTTTTGTTTATTTGAGATATGTCCTGCTAATGTGTGTAAGAAAGACCTTAAAAAGAGAAAGTACACAGCATTCTTTTGCTGGCTGTTAAATGTTTCTTAGGCTTGGCATTTGACCCAGACAGCCAACACACTGCTGATTGGTACCAGGCAGGCCAAGTAAACAAGTAAAAAGTAGTTGTTGTACCTAGAATTCACTTATATCCACACATGGAAAAAGTCTTTTCTATTCCATTCCATTAGACATGCTACACAGATTGTGTTCAGATCGGTAATGAATGATTCGATGTGTTCGTCCAAATCCATTTATAAAGTTCAGAAGTTTTTGCGGTTTGGATGCATCGCAATAAGGTAAAGTTGCCAGGAATTTCGAATGTTACAGACTTTCTCTCATGCACTATTATAGTTAGGATATTTCTTTAACTCTTTGAATTTATTTTGGAAATCTAAATGAAGATCTTGATACTTTTTATTAATATTTATAAGTTTTTATTGCAATTGATTATAGTGTTTTCTATCCTAATCCCAGCAGGCATTTTTCTTAAAGCGGTATTAGTCCTTGTCCTTTCTGCTCCACAAAAGCACCGAAAGTGACTAATACGAGTACGGTGCTTGCTATGCTCAGGTTCCTGTTTTGCTTTTTCGGAGCACAATAAAGTTTCCGTTGATGGAGGTCAGCCATTTTCATTTTATTCAGGAAGTCTACTAGTGCAGACAATAAAGCCTTAGACAACAGTGTGCTTTGTAGACCTTGGGTCATGTGGATAATTGTCTGTGTGAGCATGCTGATTTAGGATAATCTATCATCTCTCCCTGTGTCCTTCTTACATCATTCATGTTGATGTGAAGAATAAAATTGGATCATGGAGCACCATTTGGACTCCACGACCCTGAAGAAAAGAGAAAACGCAAGCATCGTGCACCATATCCACATGACAAGTGCGCATGAAAGCTTTTTAACAGAACACATTGTTTTCATTCATCAGGCATTCCTGACACAAGGATTAGACTTGTCTGTGTACGCCTAATACTTGAGACGTGTGTTTACTGGGAAAAAATGAGAGGTTTGCCTTTATTGAAAATAACCATTATACAAATAAAACTGTTTGGATAGCAGATTATCTGGTTGTGGCTTAGACACGGGGGTTATGTCCTTAAAACATTAAATAACAAAGCAGCAGCAAATGTATGTTTTTTAAGCAAGGATTCATAAAACCTAGTAAGTCAGCCCAATAAATTACTATATATATATATATATATATATATATATATATATATATATATATATATAAATTTTTTTTTTTTTTTGGGGGGGGGGGGGGTTGTTGGAGTATTTAATACTAAGCATGATGTAAGATGAAAGTGTGGGAAATTGCCAGGGCAGTAAAGCACATCTTGTAGAACAGGGGTGTCCAAGGTTTTCATTCCCAACAAAGCAAGAGCACAAATTCTACCTGTTTATATATAATGATTTTCATTTTCAATGACTATCAGGTGTTCCCTTGACTGTTGGAATGAAAACCTGCACCCACACTGGCTCTTTGTGAAAAAAGATTGGACTCCACTTTTGTATAACCTGTTCATGATTACTTTTGCAAAAGGTGTGTGCAAATGAAATATGTATAATTGGTCTTATAGATAGGACTACATTTAGGAAAAATTGTGGTTACATTCCAACATAGATAAAGTAACCTTTTCCTAATTGTGCAAGAATATTGCAAAATATTGAGAAATGTGCTCGTTGTAAAATGTTATATCTTAAGGCAAAACCTTGAATTTGTAGTCAGTATGATGTATGTTTTGGATTAATGTCTGGCTGAAAAGTACAACACGACCAAGTGTTAGCTTCCACTGCTACACTAATGATATCCAGCTATATATCTCATCAAAACCAGGCACTACAGCTCAATTGGCTTGGATAACTGAGTGTGTCAAAGAATTAAAAGACTGGATGACCCAAACCTTTCTATTATTACATTCTGATAAGACGGAGATTTTGCTCATCGGCCCAAAAACCAGTACACAGAAGCTCCAGCATTTCAACCTGCATTTAGACGGATGTTCTGTAATTACTAGTTCAACAGTAAAAGACCTGGGAGTTATTTTAGACAGCAAATTGTCTTTTAAAAATCATATCGTCCATATTACAAAAACAGCCTTCTTCCACCTTAGAAATATTGCTAAGCTAAGAAACATGTTATCTATATCTGATGCAGAGAAGCTCGTCAATGCGTTCATGACCTCCAGACTGGACTATTGTAATGCATTATTAGGTGGATGTCCTGCATCATTAATAAACAAGCTACAGTGAGTCCAGAATGCAGCAGCCAGAGTTTTTACAAGGTCGAGAGAATATGATCATATAACCCCAATCTTATCGTCCCTACACTGGCTACCTGTTAAGTTTCGATCGACTACAAACTATTGTTACTTACAAAACACTAAATGTTTAGCTCCAAATTATCTCTCCAGTCTTCCAACATGCTACAATCCGTCACGCTCCCTGAGATCTCAAAACTCCGGACTTCTAGTAGTTCCTAAAATAGCAAAGTCCACTAAAGGTGGTAGAACATTATCACATTTGGTTCCTAAACTTCGAAATAGTCTTCCTGACTGAACAGTGTGCGTGGCTCAGACACACTCTCCCAGTTTAAGTGCAGATTAAAAACGTGTCTTTTTAGCGAGTCCTACACATAACACACATCACATATCATAACCTTGTGCTACAGTACATCTGATCACATGCACATTATCAACTTGTGCTGTTAATATCATGAACAGCAGCTACGCTAATTCCTCTTCACTGCTTCTTTTTCTCTCCCCATCCCGAGGCATCCTGAGGTTGCTCCAGTCCCAGCCACGTCCCACCTCATGAAGATTATGGACCTTTGAAGAAGTAGATGCTGAACTTGCAAACTTCCCGTACCACCCAGAGACATACCAGTGCCAATTGGATTCCATTTCATGTGTGGAGTTTTGAAATTGGACCTCCTGGAGTGTTTAAAGGTTCTGGCATGGAGAAGCTGGTGTTGGATCTATGATGATTGCAAATATTGAGCTATTTTATGAGTTGCTCAGTAGCTCCTAGTTTTATAACAACAATTAGTGTAAAAGACTGTAGAAGAACATTACTTATAATCTTACACTCCAGTGCTCATGTTAGTTCTCACTCTCCAGTGTTCTGTATTGTTTAAAGACTATAATCACACTATTGTTGTCACCCAAATGAGGATGGGTTCCCCTTTTGAGTGTGGTTCCGCTCAAGGTTTCTTCCTCATAACATCTCAGGGGGGGTTTTCCTTGCCACAGTTGTAATGGCTTGCTCATCAGGGATAAATGCACACCATTCACCTTAACTGTTGATTTCTGTAAAGCTGCTTTGAGATTTTCTGTAAAGCTGCAATGTCTGTTGTGAAAAGTGCTATAGAAATAAACTTGACTTGACTTTCTGTCAGAGTTCAGCAGTACAGTGTTCAGTATTCATATATAGGTGTTTATCTGCTGATATTTTAGTCTATGATGCCAATGTATCCTAACAAAATGTATAGCTTCTCTCTGGCAGAAGAACAAGCACAAATCAGTAAAAATACACCAACATATTTAACTGTCGGCACAAGGTACTTTTTCAAATGGCTACCTCTTTGTGCGTGGCAAACCCACCTCCCTCTATTGTGTTTTATAATTTTGTACAAAACTGAAGGATACTGAATCCATATTTCTATCTCCTCGTCACTCTCTCTCTCTCTCTCTCTCTCTCTCTCTCTCTCTCTCTCTCTCTCTCTCTCTCTCTCTCTCTCTCTCTCTCTCTCGGTCGAGTTAAATATGCTCCTGAGGTACCAGTAACCAGTGTTCCTATCCCTTTTCTCTCCTCAGATCTGCCTTGTTCATCCTGATGTCCTGCCTCTGGAGGGGGTTCTCTTTAATTGGAGGCCGTTTTGTGTAGCTGTGGATGATTTCACATCAATGGCTTGGGGATCCATGAAATTACAGAGCAACATGGAAGCTTTAAGGATGGATTTGGACTGTCAACAGTCTGCTACAGTGACTCAGGACCGCAAGTTGCAGCTAATCACCCATCACTGCACATGTCAAAAACAATTGTAATTGTAACTGTAATAAATGGACTTTCGATTCCACCCAGATGAGGATTGGGTTCCCTTTTGATTCTGATTCGTCTCAAGGTTCCTCATGCCATCTCAGGGAGTTTTTCCTCACCACAGTCACCACTGGTGAATAAAATCACAATTATAAGGAACAAACTTATACATTCTTTATTACCACTTTATCTGCTTTTAAGCTGCTTTAAGACAATTGCCATTGTTTAAAGTGTTATATGAATAGTTCCAGTAGTGGCTTGGAAGTTTGTTTACATTACATTTCCTGAAGCCCCGTGGCAATGTAGGTTACTTCAGATTATAATTTTGGAGACTTTCTGGCCCCAAAACTCAACTGACTGCAATTCTCCAGCTGTGATCCTTGGGAGACCCTTGAACAATCCACGTCAAAGTGCATTTATACAACATAGACACCTGTATTCTATCAGGTTCATCCATCATTTTATCAGTTGACTGGAACTTAATTATTGACCTGATGGTGGAAACTGTCATTTTCAATGCTTTTGCTTAATTCTTATAACCACTTTTGTGAAGCTCAGCCTTCATTTAGCTGTTGAAAATAACAGATATATGCCTTGGTCTTACTAATGAAATAATGAGTAAGGGAATTTGGTCTATGTGCTACCTCATGGAAGTCATGGTTGAACAATTTTCTTTTCCAAATCACCCAGGTGTCCATAAAAAAATATAAAACATCAATGGAAATATATTTTAAATATAATTTACCCGGATGAATTCATTGAGATTATAGAATAGTTGTGGCATATATTTAACAAAGATATTTTTTGATAAAACATGTGTTATACTCATGAGAGTAGAGTAATATACTAGAGTTTTGTGATTTTTTGTTTTTACAGAAAATCAGAAGTTTAAACAATAGAGACAATATTCAAAGCCTTTTTGGCTTTTATTTACCAAGGGTGCCAATGTCAATGGAGGGCAATGTAGTCACTTATTCTAAATTATTCTAACATTTTCATTTCTTTCCTCAGCAGGGAAATATTATAAATTTATTATCTGTGGTTATCACAAATATGCTTAACATGTAGTCTAAAAGAAAGTAAAATTTTTTTTTGCAATATTCCTTTAAACGCAGCAGTAAAATGTAGTTATTTTTATGAGGGAGTGGTCTGTTCAGGCAACTCTGTTACTAACTGCCAATAGCGTGCCACAAAATGAAGATGTAGCCACAAGATTTAAAATTCATGGCTATGAACTGTTGAGCCCTATATGTTGTGGGAACACCATAAATAATACAGTACATGACCTTATTATTTGGTGGCAATGGGCAAAAAAATCGCTTAGACTCATGTAGCCACAATGGCCCAAGTGAGTTGATTTCTCAGTGTTGTATTTACTGGATGAACACTATACGGCCAAAACATTGAGGACAACTGAATTGCCGAATACATACGTTCTTGGGCATCTCATTCCTTTTGCTTTTCTAATACTCTTCACTCTTCTTGGAAGAGTTTCCTCTAGATTTTGGAGGATGGCTGTGATAATTTATGATTGTTTAACCACAAGAGCATTATTGAAATGAGACACAGATTTTCTTTGAGGAGGTTTAGGGTTCAGTTGATGTTCTACTACTTCCCAAAGCTTTTTTTTTCAAGACTTTGTGCAAGATAGTCAACGTTTTTGATCTGAATCTGAAAACACCATATCTTTATGGATATGCATGCGCATTGTCATGCAGGTTTGGTCCTCGTAGGAACAGTAAAGGGAAATTGCAATTCTACAACATGTATAGAAATCAGGTACAATTGTATAGTTCTGAATTAGCACACATTTTGGTGGTGTCAGGTGTCCACAAACCCTGTAACAAAGACAGTTGCATTTAACGAAGTTAAATGACGCGTAAACAACACAATTTTTTACTTTTGAAAGTAGTTTTAAAAAATCCATACATTCATAGATTTATCCATGTTCTATACCGCTTATCCTGCACACGATCCCAGTGGGGAACAAGTAGACTATCTCAGGGAACTCAGAACACACCATGGACATGGTGCCAACCCATGAAAATACCACTCAACCAATGATCTTTGGAATAGTGAAGGAAACTCGAGGGCATAGAGCAGGGGTCACCAACCTTTTTTCAGATTTTTCAGTTTGATCTGAAATAACAAATTTGCTCAATTTACCTTTTATTATATGTTATTATTAATAATTAATGATATTCTTCTATTTGAAGATGCTGATCATGTTAATGATTTCTCATAATAATTATCAACAATGATTTAACAAAGTAGGAAACAGCTATTTTTAGAAAAGGCCCGCGGGCTACTCATGTGGTCCTTGCGGGCTACCTGGTGCCCGCGGTCACCATGTTGGTGACCCCTGGCATAGAGGAACTTCTGAAATACTGGGAAGAAAATGCAAACTGTATATCAGGACACATGCCAGATTCAAACCCTAAACCCTGGAGCCACAGTTTGCTAATTTTTTTTTTACTTTTTTTTTTTTTTTTTATGTAGCAAGTTATTAAATATTAAGAACGACAAATAGTTCAGAGAGAAGCTTACAGACAAGCTTAGGTTAATTTATACTTATGCTTTTAAGTCATTTGGAGCTGATGTACATGTTATTGTTTCCTAAAACATTATACATTATTTAACATTAGTTGTCTGTAAGTGTAGACATTTTATGAAAGGGTTCAGTTTTTGGTCATGAGGTGAGTCATTATTTGAGCCTTTTTAGAGCAGGGACAATGGAGAGAACAATCTGGAAGCATTAGATATTCTTGGAGTTTTGTATTTTCTGGACGCAAAGTAAAAATGTGCATTGAGGGTTAATGTTTGCGGTCTCTTTAAAAGCCGGCGGTTGAGTTCCTGACTTCCCTGTGTCAGAGAGAGAGAGAGAGAGAGAGAGAGAGAGAGAGAGAGAGAGAAAGAGAGAACTCCAGGTCCCTGAGCTCACGTCAGTCAGTGTGTATTGAGGTCTGAGTGGAGGGGAATAATTTGAAACACATCTCTCAGTTCAGGGAAATAGGATGCTGCTGGTGTTGTGGACATCTGAACTTTTTTCCTCATCGCCTTGCTGAAGTTGGAAATACTTATTAACGGATGTTTTTTTTCTCTTCTATGGCATGCATTTTTATTTGTGTGTGTGAGTTTGTAGTGGTGTGAGAGTAGATGTGGGCTACAATGTGCCTTGGATAGACAATGCGCTCTTCAGGATGGGCGCAAATAACGGCAAACAGTGCGGGAGCGAAGGTAGGACACTTAGAAGAAGCTGTAATCAACTTTTTCACATGCTGCACGCCAACATCTCAAAGTTGTTGCATGTGTCTGATTATGATTAGTACAACAAACACTACAGTGTTGCTTGATACAGTATTTGCTGTTAATAAATGCTGTACACATCTTTCTTTCTTTCTTTCTTTCTTTCTTTGCAGAAAACTGATTACAGAGTGAAATAAAAAAATATATAATTCCTAGTGATCTCAGGACAATGATATTCCTGAAATTATAGAACCCAAACACTGGTCCACTTGTTCTTCTTCTTGTTCTTCTTCTTGTTCTTCTGCTGGTTCTTCTGCTGGTTCTTATTCTTCTTCTTCTTCTTTTTCTATTCCTTCTTCTTCTTTTTATTATTATTATATATTATTAGATTACATTAGATTTGACTAGACTATATAACTTTTAATAGTTTTTTTTTTTTTTTATTGTATAGGTGAGCATTATTTCTTCCTCTTTGTCACAGACAGGTTGCCAGACCCCACACTGGCAACCAACACCTAGCTACTCCTAAACTGTCCTAAATATTGACCTACTCACATCTTTAGACTTAAAAGTGAGATTTGGTTTGTCCCGATTTGCATTTTCAAAAAAAGATACTCAAAGTAGCCATGAGACTTGCCTAAAGTTAAACTGTAAAACAGTCCAAGGCAAACATCCACATCTGGGGCACAACCTACTGCTCAGACTTAGTGTTTTAACTGGCCAAGTGAAACTTTAAGCTTCAGTCAAGCTATTGAAAAACCCAGAGGGAAATGTAGCTCTTGAGCTCTCTCTTTTTGTCACTTTCTAATTCTCTCTCTCTCTCTCTCTCTCTCTCTCTCTCTCTCTCTCTCTCTCTCTCTCTTTTAATCTCCCTATCACTCTCCCACTTGACCATTTTATATTATCCTCAGCAATGTAAGAATACAACGCAATTGGCATAAAAATTGTTTATATTACACGTGACCCTAAAACTTGTCCTCCTTCAAAGAATGAAGAGAAACAGCTACAGATAAATTGTACACAAATTCCTGTAATTCCCCATCTCATCACAGAGCCAGGCAAACAGTGATCATTCTCAATTGATTAGTAGTATTAATCACAGACAGACAGACAGACAGACAGACAGACAGACAGACAGACAGACAGACCGACAGACAGACAGACAGACAGACAGACAGACAGACAGACAGACAGAAAGATAGATAGATATTTATGAGATACATAAATATGGTTTTAATGGTTATAATGTAAAATCTAATTGGTTGACATTGTTGGTAAATGTCTATAACAGGAGGACAGTAAATGCATTTCAAGAGTCAAGAGAGTCAAAAGTCAAGAACCTTTTATTGTCATCTCAGTCATATATAGCTGATGTACTACACAGTCGAATGAGACAATGTTTCTTCAGAACACTGGCGCTACATAAAACAACAGAGCTACATACAGAACACAATTAAGTGTCCTTGCCGCATAAAGTGCATCGTGTGCAACCGAGTGCAAACAGTGCAGACATCACACAACGCAAAGCAGTGTAGGACAAATAGACAAAACACAAAATAGCAACACCAGTAACTATAAACAAGAGTGTACTTGTAAATCTAAACAAAAAAATGTTGTGCAAAACAGCAACAGCAGCAATCAAGTAGATGTGCAAAACAGCATGTAAACAGTTATAATCGTTATAATAAAATAAGAATTTGCATAAAGAATTATAACTTTACACTCATAAATGGGATGGGATTTGTGCTTCACACAAACTAAGTATACTAATAATTAGATTAGGAAATGTGTTGTCATAAATAAATAAATAAATACAAATGTTTGTTGAAATGGTAAAGCTTTCTGTAAGGTGATTTATGAAACGAGTCTCCAGTGTCAGGTTTTTTAAGGTTGCCAAAACAGGAAAGTCTTCATCAAAAGGGTGTTTAAAATTTCTCCATAGCATGACAAACTGTGTTTTTTTAATTGTCTTATTAACTTGAGGAAAGAAAAACAAACGAGGTTGGTAAGAGAATGACTTTTTATAGCTGCTCTGACTTAAGCGATAACAGGAACTAATTTGTTTTACAGACATTCCACAGCATTAATAGGATACAAAAGTACAACGTGGTATTTATTTCGTGTAATTAAATGGACAAACTGTCCATGTCATTGCAAAGAGCTTCTTGTACTGGTCTAAAAAAAAATACACAATTTTAAAATCAATTTACAAAGGCAGCCTGATACTTGTAAATGAGGCAGCTAATAAAAGCACATCCAAATACAAATTTAGTTCTAGTTTGACCCAAATTTGAATGCTGACCCAATATTTCAGCAAAGATAACATGCCAATTGCTTGTCAAAACTCGAGAAAAGAAGAAGAAAATGCTAATCTGATTTATCTTAAGCTAGAAGATCATATGGATCCAATCATGGATAGAATTTATTATCTACAAATTTAGAAATGTAGCATCTGGCTCACTATTGGCACATTTCTCAAGACAGTATTAATGTTAGCCAGAGTGTATTTCAGTTCAATTAGTTACTACAGAAAGGATATACTTTAAAGCTGGACAGGATTACAGACATCTATGAGTAAATTGGCTTGCACCAGGATCTCTGCACAACGTGATACCTCATCAAGGGTTTATAAATGCCATTTTTTCCCCGTCTGTGCCACGAGCATCTGTACTTGTGCTAGACCTCATCTTGAATTTCACTTAGCGATCAAGCGCTCTGTAAAGCTCTCTCTTTGCACCTTACATAAGCATGAGGCAGGAAACTGGTGAAAGTTTTTGACAGGTTGTTTTCCAGAAACATAAGCAAACAGGTCTCTTGGCCCTGGAGCTTTTCCCAAACCACTTCTTAAGAATGTGTCATTGGCACGTGGTGAGCGTAAGTTAATGGACGGGGAAAGCGCAGCGTTAAACTCTCGAGGGTGTTCTCACGTTCGCATCTCAGTCACTTGTGACATGGATGTATCTGTTGGAAAAGTGGGTAGAATAGGAAAGTAGGAAGGATTCCACCGAAATAAATCCTTGTCAGTGGTTTTTGGGACCCAGCCCAGCGCTCTGCATCTTAAACAGGAAGACTGATGAAATATGACTGTGAAAACAGATCCGTTTTATTCCCGAGTGCTACAGTGCCATGATTTTGGTGTAATTAAGCAGAATTCAGAAACCACTGACATTTCTGAGCAAATTATATGCAGAAAGCGATTAGGTGTGCCTGTGGTCTATGTACAGAAGCAGGGTCGAATGTATGATTTCAAGCTGTGTCTGTCTCTGTTCCAAATCTTCACATCTGATCACTGGAAAATAATTGTCAAAGGGTGCAAAGCTCATGAGTAATGGAATTGCTTGGAAGTGCATGCAAATTTTTTTACAGACTATTTGAGAGACGTCCATCTTGCCAAAAAAACTTTATTAAATGTTTGCTAATTAGTAAATCTGATCACAAGGCCAGACTCTTCACTGGCTTAACCAGACTAAGAGGTTAATGTTTAGGTTAAAAGTTTTCAGGTTCCCTTTGGAGCTTCAACCAGTGATGGAAAGGAACCAAGATTGGATAAGAATTGGGATTGCTTTTCAGTCCTGCTTATTTCCATACATCTGGAACACTCCATAATACCACAGTCCTCAATCAAATTGTGAATGTATGAAGGTTGCAGGATCACAGGACTGATCAGTGCACAAAAAATTTCTTTGTAGCGTTCAGCTCTTATTTTTTAGTGACACTTTAAGGAAATTGCTGTTTATGTTACAAAATGACTGATGACATTCCTATTCATATTGGGTGAGTGAAGCACTTTCAAACACTCACTCAGATGCATAAAGAATCGAGTGATGGACTGTCTCCTCAGGCATTTCACCGTGGAAGGAAACCACTGGTAGTCAAGCAAGGAAGAGCGATCCAAAGATGTAAATCATTACATCTTTGAGCTCAGTGGGTCCGTCTTGAGCTCTTTAATTGATGATCGGCACGCAAAGGATGAAATTTCTGTTAGCCACGCTCAACAAACGGCTGACTACTCAGAATCATATACCCACTGCAGTTCTGTAATTCATTAGTCTTCTAGGGTTTTATACTTAGCATACACATGAGCTTATGGTATGCGGTGGAGACAGTAACACTGTTTAGTAGAAAAACATTAGCCAGAACTTTGTGGTTTTGCTACTTAATTTTAGCACTGTATAGCTGAAAATTGGACAGCACTGTATAGCTTTACTCATCTATATAATTCTAACTTTAACATAATAAATATTACTACTCATAAACTGTGAAGAATACAATAGCTAGAAAAAAACAATTAGGCATCTTCAAAAGCATCCCACTTGCTTGGTGAGTCACATTTTAGGCTCTTTTGTGGAAAAACTAAGCAGATGTGCTGGTTCGGTGATTTCACCACATGTCTTTACACTGGTAATGATGAAGGGAGCCTGTTAGCCACAATACAGCACTGGTTAGTTTACCAAAGAAGAAATGTTGGAAAAGAATGAATTCAAATTTGTGTAGGCGTTATCAAAAAGGTGGTTTTGCTACACTGGTTTACACCAGATAATATTAGAACCATGTTTGAAATTGTTAATGATAATATTGCAGCATGGCATTATGGCTATGTGTGTGTGTGTGTGTGTGTGTGTGTGTGTGTGTGTGTGTGTGTGTGTAGGTATTGGTTAAGCATTTAAAGAAAGCGTGTGAAGAAAGGCTTGTTTACATGGTGAACTCCTTATGTGGAATAAAGGTCCAAGATGATTCTGCACAAAGCCACTAGTGGTTTGAGTTTATGGGCCATCATAAAACAGGCCCCTCACACATACATACACGCGAACACACATTTTTGCCAATTCTGCATTTGTGACTTCAGAGTCTTTGCTAAAGACCTTGATTTAGCTCTTCAATATGCAAGACAAACATACATAGGTTTATATGTTACAAATATGACATTTCATACTACTTAAATCTGACTTTTTATGGAAAATAAACATTCTTCTCCTAATCCTGGTAAATGGACTGTTTTCTGGTTCTGAAAGCCCTGGTGGTTGTACTGGTGGACAGTGAATGCTAAGCACTAGTGATTAATAGATTGTGAGTTCAAAGAGTATAAGAGAACCACTTTTGGACATGTAAAAAGATTCCAAACTCTTGAGCTCTACACTTGAATTAAATCCTTTTAAAATAAATTTAATAAATGCATCTGTGCAACAATAAACAAAATAAAAAGTTGTTTCTGAACATCAGATCTTTTGAGTCTCTAGTTTGATTCTCAGGTTTGGTTAATGTCATTGTAGAGTTATGTTTTTACTTCTTTTGTCTATGTGGGTTTCCTTCAGGTTCTCTGGCTGAAAAAAAATTAAATAAACAAAAAGGAGGATTGGGCATATTAAATTGCCTCTAGATGTGAATAATTCTGTTAATGTATGTTTATTCATGGTGCACTTTGATGGACTGGCCCCTTATCCTGGTCATATTTCCACCTTGTGTCTGTTGATTATGGGATTGTCTCCAGATTTACCACAATTCTGATAACGATAAAGCAATTACTGTAAAAGCTGGGCTTTTAATTATTTTCAGCTGTTTTGATTAAATCGAAATGAAGTGCTAAGAAAGTCATTAAAAGTGGATCACAAATAATCCATAAGATTACAGTATTTCCTGTCTTTAGCATTTTTAGTTTTCATGTGGTTACATTCTATGTGTATTTCAACATACAGATGTTAGTGTTTTATTAATTTACTTGAAAGTATAGATATTGTGATATGACCCGAGTGTCTTTGCACGACTAATATGATCATTTTATATGACTTGATCATAATAGGCAGAGAAAAACCGAGGACTGCCAGCAGTCAACAAAGTTTAAATGTGTCAAAGGCAGGACTGCCATAGAGGATCATAACATAACTATAAAACCCGTAAGTGATAGAACTGAGCAAACTTCTTCTATGTTTCATTCCAATGTTGCTTTTTTACTGGCAGGAAAGCATAAACTGAATCATGTTTTAGCCTATCTTCAGTGTGTATTCCTGATGGGTTTTATTCAAAATCCTTAATTATGAAAACCTCAGCTTGGATTAAAATAATAAAACAGTTTCACTGGTATATATCCAACAGATGGCTGGCCAACAAGGCTTGGATGTCTGATGACATTTTTAGATCATCTGTTAACACTGACTTGTAGTGGGGAAACTTCGCCCTCTTTATATAATATAAAATCAATTATGGCATTCTTGCTCTTAAGGTCATTCAGCATCACGATTAACCCTTGCACTGTAAAAAAAGACACTGATAAGTAGACATTTATGATGATGAATCACGTTACAGTATGTTGTGTTTTTGGTTACACAGGTAAAGGAAGCTCTAGCATTTCCTCCGACGTGAGCTCCGGCACAGATCATTCACCCACCAAAGCTCCCAGGAATGTAACTGCCAGTGAAGGTAAGGCATCTGGTCCTCATTATGTGTGAAACTCCCTGCTCAACACTCCCCATCTTATGAAATGTTTTTTTATGTACTTGTGTGTTCCAAGGATAACCGAAAATCAAAAACACTGTCAAACTTGTTGTTCCCATAAGACTGAAGCACCTGTAGATTATTTATATAGCAAATCATTTAAAACAAAACATATACCTTCTAACTGCGCCGTCTTATCTGGAAGTGAATTCTTCTCTAAGTTTTTTTTTCTCAGTCCTTTCAAGTTTGCCAGTGAAGAGTTTAGACCTGCTGGAATGCCAGAAACTTTCCCCCCATAATTGGCTCCTTAAATCAAGATTGTAAATCTATTGAACTTAAATTTGTTATTGTGGTAAAATTTGTAACTAGTTGCAAACATTAAGATACTATGGCCTACAATATAAAGGATTAATGCACGTAAACTAATTTAATCTATTTGACAAATTTCTGTAGTGCAAAATATTGTATAGCCACAAATGTAAAAGTCTTATAGAATTGTTGTTCAGAATAAATGCCATTAAACTTGCAAAATTGCACTGTTAAATGTTCAGTGTCAACTATCTTACAACCGTTTCCTCATACTACAAATATACTGCTCAGCATGTCATCTTGTATAAAAGGTAATGGAATCCACATCAAATGATTTATTTTTCAAATAGATTTATCTTTCACTTTATGTAAAGTGAAAGGTTTTTTGGCACAGCAGCGTCACCTCATTGCCAATCGAAAAAAAGTGTGTGCGACAGTTTGCTCCATATTTTTCTTATTAGATTTTCACTGTTAAGTTATTGATAGGTATACAATGTTATCCCCTCCAGTTTCTACACATAAAGCAGTAGAAGCATTATTTCCCAGGTGTCTACATTCTCTGTCCTGTCTGGCTGCTTTTCTAACTCTTCTTGTTTTGCCTTCAACCTCACTATAAAAACATTTTTCCAAGGAATTTAGTGTTTTTTCTTTTTTTATACCACTATCAGTGCCTATAATTAAAGCCATCTTGTTGATAGTGGCTGTAATGGTGCAGTTATAAGGGCAGAGTGCGGTTGGGCACAAGTGCTGCTCTTTGCAAAACAGCCTTCTAGGCGGGCATTGTTTTCACTATGGCATGGCACTCAGTTTTCTGAGGCTGGATGCCAGTACTGTCGACTCCAACTCTGTATTTTGCCCCGGTCTTTTTGTGCAAAGCGTTTACTTTGCTGCCAGGGTTTAAGTCCACTTGCCCACTAAAAGAGAATTGTCTCAGTGAATCTCTCTCTATCTCTCTCTCTCTCTCTCTCTCTCTCTCTCTCTCTCTCTCTCTCTCTCTCTCTCTCTCTCTCTCTATATATATATATATATATATATATATATATATATATATATATATATATATATATATATATATATATATAAAAAATCTGAATCAGAAATAGCTTTATTACCAAGTATGCTTACACACACAAGGAATTTGACTTGGCGTCAGGAGCTTCCAGTGCAGGAGAAGTACAGATATAATGTAACAGAATAGTAAACCAGGCAGTTATATAATGCAATATATACATAGTAAAAAAGTTGTTAAATAAATGTACAGATGTTATTTACAAGTGTACAGTTTATAAATGGACCATTTGGATTTTATGTACAAATGTGACGGTTATGATGGACAATGTGTAGTTATGAATATTTAAATTTTTTATGCTGAGTGTAGCCTGCAAAAAAAAAAAAATTTTGTGCCTTGGCTGTCATGGTGGACGGATCCCTGTAGCACCGACCAGAAGGCAACAGTTCAAACAGAAAGTGGGCTGGGTGTGTGGGGTCCAAAGTGAATTTCTCAGTCCTTTTCTCCACTCTGGATGAGTAAAGATCTTGGAGATTGGGCAGTTGGGCACCAATAATCCTCTCAGCAGACCTGACTGTCCGCTGTAGCCTCCTGATGTCTGATTTGGTAGTAGAACCGAACCAGACAGTTATAGATCTACACAGGACAGACTCAATGATGGCTGAGTAGAATTGTTTCAGCAGCTCCCCAGTGGCAGGTTGAATTTTCTCTGTTGGCGAGGGAAGTACAACCTCTGCTGGGCCTTTTCAGCAATGGAGTCAATGTTATTGTCACACTTTAGGTCCTGAGAGATGGTGGTACCCAGAAACTTGAATAACTCCACTGTTGTAACAGTGCTGTTCATGATGGTGAGTGGGGGGAGTGCTGGGGGTGCTTCTCCTGAAGTCCACGATCATCACCACTGTTTTGAGCGTGTTGAGCTCCAGGTTTTGGTGGTTGCACCAGACAGCCTGTAATCATTGGAACCAGTGATTTGTTTTTTTTTTAGGGACCGGAATTATCGTTGAGAGTTTGAAGAAGCAGAGAACTACACACAGTTCCAGTGATCTGTTAAAGATCTGAGTGAAGATGGGAGCTAGTTGGTCAGCACAGACTTTTAGGCAGGCAGGTGAAACACCGTCTGGGCCAGAAGCTTTCCTGGTCGTCTGTCTTTTGAAGACTAGTTTCACATCCTCTAATAATTACCTTAAGCACAGGTTGAATGGAGAGGGAGGCAGGAAGGGGTGTTTTTTAATGAATTTTTAATGAAGATAAAAACTAAAAAAAAATAATTCCTCCCACCTTGCATAAGAATTACAGTGTCTTAGAAGTAACCTCAAAAATCAAAAACAGTTTTTCCTATTAATGATGACTGGCATAAAAATATAGATTTGTCTTGAGTGATTCAGAGATTCCTGGATGGTAAACTGGGGTCTTGGAGGTCATTTTAGTGAGCACAGATTTTAAACACCTGCACCTTCAGTTTGTTATGGACTCTGTGCTAGTTTATTGTTCACTGGGAACAGATGGTGAATGGACCTGGCTCATCCAAAAATCATAAACTTAGTTTACTTCAAGTGCTACAAGAAAAACAATGTTATCCCAAAATATGAGTTTGCTTGATGCTGAGCAGTGATTTTGTACCACTTGATAGGAAGAATGTATACCATCCCAGGTGTCCTGTTCGTTAGACTGTTTTGTTTTCATCCTTTTTTATAACTTTATTTAACGTATTTACATCTTGCTGTTCATTAGAAATTAAATTTGTTCGATTTACTTCCAGGCTCTATGCCTCACATTCCTCGAGGAGAAACCAGGTTCAATGTAAGCATTATAAATTCTGGCCTAGCCTGGGAAGAGCTGTCATTAATGGTTTTTTTTGGCATGCTAGTGGCTGTGCGGCATGCCTTTAAATGCTATGCAACAAAATATACACGAACACTAGATGTTATTAGACCCTTTTTTTTTAGCACCATAAGACATTTCTCTGTTTGCTATTTCAAGTAATTGTTATGTAAACCATTTGATAGACGCTGTAAAGCCGACATATTAAGGGAGACAGAGTTGTTTTATCTATATCTATTTAATGTTTTCCTGAAGGTCAAATTAACTTTTAATAATTAAAGCTCAATGATAAAACATTTCCTGCCATTCAACTGCAATATAACCTAGCATTTCTTTCTAAAACTTTCATAAACCTATTCCTTGTTTCAAAAGTGCTTATTTATAAAAGAAAACTGAAATGTTATTAACAGTGAGTTTTGTCTGGACCCAGGCCATAGGTCATAGTAATGGAAATTTGGACCCTTAGGGAGTCAGAGCAGTCAGCTGAGCTAACCAATAAGAGCTAACTGTTTTGACTCCCAAACTGATCTTTGCCAGTTTTTTACCAAAATGTTTGACTGTGCCTATCTAATTTTAACCCTATATTTTCTATTGCTTGTGCTACAAAATCTAACTGTATAGCACAATAGAGACAAAATGGAAATACTTTTTGTTTGCAATGAATGGCATGCATGAGAAGGACATCAATTTAATGCTTTTTCTCTTTAGTGTGGTACCTGCCCTGTGATGTAACACATCCGGAAATTTACAATCACTGGCTTTATGGGGAAGTGGTAGCTAAGTGGTTAAAGCTCAGGGTTATTGCTTGGAAGGTTGGAGGTTCTAACCCAAGTATTGCCAAGCTGCCACTGTTGGGCCTTTTGAGCAGCACTTTTGGCTCCTGAAACTCTGTAACAAGGCTGACCCTAGTTTCCTAACAAGTTGGGATATGCAGAGAAAGTATTTCAATGTAATGTATATGTGACCAGTTAAAGAAACATGTAACGTGTAAACATAACTTATATGCAATTTGTAAATCAGATTTTTGTACTAGTTTGTTGACGAGTAAAAAAAAAATCAACAATAGTTCATATTTATGAACACTTACAAGAGTAATCCCATGTTTTAGCACTGATAATCCAAATCCAAAAGACACAAACATATAATCCAAGTAATAATCCAATAAACATATAAACTAGTAATAATCCAAATCCAAAAGACACAAACATATAATTTTATAGCTGAACATAAAGAATCCATCTGATTGTAATGAATAGCATGTTTTGACTGCAATGTAAGTTAATTGAATGTTTCAGAAGATTTATCGACATTAAACCATTTCAAGCATGAATGCATTATAACCGGGAGACGTTCTCAGCACAGAAGATTTTGTTATTTTCAACCACATCCAAAGTCCGGGAAATTAAACAAAAATAAATCCTTATGGTTCGTTTTTGTGGTACGAGGATCATGGACATAAGAGATGGGCTTTAGAAAAGGAGGATGTTCTTAAGAGGGCTGCTGATGGTTCAGGCAGGTTGTGGTTGCTGACTGGCTGTAAAAACTCATCTCTTAGTACTAGTGATTATACACAGAATGCCATATAATAGATAAATAACGATGTGAATTTAATGGAAATTTCCCCCACAAGGGTATAATCTAGAGCCAGTTATGTTATAAAAAGTATAAACTAGTAATATCTAAGTATAGAAAATATATTATCCATTACATCCTGAACCTCAGCTCATTTTTAATGTCAGGGTCATTTGTTCTATCTTTAAAACAAGTGTTCCTTCCGATTGTGGGACATGGCTGCACAGCAGGAAGAACCACTCATCAGTAGAACATTAAATCATTGTTTATTAGCTCTCTAAATGATGAGTATTAAAGCATGCATTGCTGCAGTCACCCCATAATACATCCTCCTCTATAATATCTTACTCTATACTAAAGCAAAATACAATTACTTTTTTGGTCTTATAACACATATTCCCCTTTCCTATGTCAAGAACAGTTACATGTGAAGTAGCTAAACTTACTGTACCATATCCTCTTTATGTGAATAATAAGTGTGTTCCACAGTGAGGTCAATCTAGGCAAGCACGTCAAAGTAGTCTTAACACTCTCTGGACTATTCCATACATCTGTAACACTGTAATGCTCTCATACTACTGCTTGTAAACATGCCAAATACCAACACTTTTCATGTTTTCATCCATTTATTTTGTAGTACAAACATATCCATGGTGCACAGTGTCATTGTTGATCTTCTCTTTGCCAGAAAATGAAGGACTGAATGGATATTTGTTTTACAGGCCTCCAAAACACTGCTCTGAAACTAATGGAGTTTTAAATAGAGTCAGTGTAAATTATTACGGGAGGTTTCTAAATAACACCAGATTAGACATCCAAGACCAAGCATTTCAAACAAATCACCATTTCCTGATTGTTAGAAAGCAAATAGCCAAAGATCTTTAAGTCAATACAATGTGAAGAATGATGTAGGGGATACTGTAAATACTTTTGTTTTATTCTTTTTTCAATTTAACAACATGGTACAACTGTTTCACCTTGTGACTACTGTGTGTGTATGACATCTTTCATAGCATAGAAAGTTTAGCGACAGTTGAACTTTCAGAACACAGAAAACCAGAAAAAGAAATAGGGAATTTTGTGCTTTGTGGTTTCTTAGTAACATGACAAGCTGGATTTGTTTTAGTCGTGTGGACTTCAAGAGGGAGGAAAAATGGAGGCTGATGAGGAAACGAATGTATATAGCTGCTGTAATGAAAGTGGTTAAAACTTTCATTTTGACATGCCACCTCAAGAAATGTAACTCTGAAAAGCGAAAAATAAATATAAAGTTTAAGTTGCATGTATAATGTGTTAAGCATGATTTGAAGAATTACTTTGGTGAGAGTGCAAAGCATGAACTGTAGCATCAGGTTTCAGCACTAGCCTTAAATTTACAGAGTCTACATTTGCTCTTACTGCCAGCTGTCTTCAATATATACACTCTTGTGCAGAAAAATGGGCCAAGACCCAAATAGCAAAATAGTAAGCTTTTACTGATCTGAACATCAAATCATTGGTCAGGAAATTAGCAAAACGAAAGAAAATACCATAGATCTCTCCTTGCTCTATCAATCCTGCTTCTATATATGAGCATGGTCCCTTAATTAGCTGCTTTATGTCAAAAACATGTAAAAAATAAAAAGGTCTTTAAAATGGAACATTCACACAGAAGTGGGTGAATTCATACAGGTAGACATATTAGGGCTTAATGGTTAAGGCATTGGCCTTTGGCCTTTGGCTTTTAAGGTTGTGAGTTCAAATCCCAGCTACACCAAACTGTCACTCCCGGGCCCCTATGCAAGGTCTTTAACCCCATAGCCACTCAGTTGTATGAATGATATAAATGTATGTTGCTCTGGAATTTTACATAGAATAGTTGAATCATTATTGCGATTTTACCTTTGCATACAAGACGTCTAAATGAGCGAACCCTGTTTCTAGATTTTTCTTCATGCAGTTCACTGCAGCAAAAATTTAGCACATTTAAAGTTTAAACTCGTTTTAATCTAACACTGTAAAGTACTGTTATTTAAAAAAGCATAAAGAAACATTCCTCTAGCCCTGTAACTTCTCTCTTCCCTTTCTCAAGGCCCCCATTATCTCTTACTGTGTTCTCTCCAAGATTGGAGAGTTTGAAACAAATAAAAGCCAGCAGCAGATTACATTTAAGAACGCAGGAGTGAGAATGGTTTACCTCATATAAACAAAACAGAGTAAGGCACAAAGACCATGAGCCAGTTTTGTAAGGGAGATGTCCTTACTTTATAGCTCGGTTTGTATGCAAACTGGATCCTGTTACAGGACGCTTTAATGTGGTCACTAAACATTTTGTATGTAAGCTGTTCCACACTGTAAGGGCTCTGATCATTCTCGGGGGAATCGTATGGAAAACTTAAAAACATAATAAATGCAGTAAATGTATTACTATGTTGCTAAGCGTAACTGGATAATCCCTTTGGAACTGTTCAATGTGAGGCCACATCCTCTTTATGTTCTCTAAACAGTTTTCGGGTGAAATACCTCCTTTGTACAATAACCTAATTTCATACCATAATTGTGTTCACTGAACTTCCTAGTTGGCACCAATACAAATACAGAATTCTTTTTTTTTTGTTATTCATTTTGTCAAACCAACATTCAAAGTTTCCTGAGAAAGAATTTTGCTGTTTCAATGTGTTTTTATGTCTGCATGCTATAATGAAATAATTGCACAATGTTGCATTACTTAGTGGAAAAACCACACCTCTTCAAACACCTCAATCATCTATTAGAAAGTAACACCTAGCAGTTTTATTATAATGGCAACTTTATTATTTCTCATCCAGTTTGAGTTTCAGCCATCTAATTCAAGATTGATATAATAAGCTCATTGGACATGGATCAGGAAAGACTTTATTTGAAGGAGGAATATGAGAGCCCAGCAGGAAAGGAAGGGTTTGGCTCTTATAGACCTGGACTAAAAATGCTCTGTCTGTATTTATCACACGAGAAAAGTCTTTGCATTTTTTTTCACTCAGTTTTAACTGTTTGTAATTAATTTAAAGTAGAGATTCACTATGTAAAATGTGACTCCAGTAAAAGTAAAAGAGCTCCCTTTAAACTTTCAATTGAGTAAAAGTACAAAAGTTTATTAATGAGTCAAACACTGATTAATATCCAGTGTTATGCTAGTTACTAAGAAATAGTAACCAGTTACAGTTACTAGTTACTTCATTCAAAAAGTAACTGAATATATCACAAGGATTTCTGAAATAAATAACAAAACAAGCTAAATAATATATTCAGAATCAAAAACTAAAGTGGCTTCTGCATCATAAAAGCTGTTGTGTTGAGCCCTTAAAAATGTTCCTTTCACAGCTTAAGTATGAAAACTATCAACAATGTAGAACAGAACACCGGGTTAGCGTCCAGCTCCTCAGGCATGGAGTTTCTGGAGGAGCTTCGACAGATTAGAGTTGCTGTTTATCGCAGTAGATATGAACTTCAAACCAGTTTGACACAACTTACATTTGACTAAATAGATTTTGTCTTTATACTCAATTAAAGTGAAATAATGAGCATATTTCCACTTTGAGAAACTCATCTTTCTCTTGCCTCGACTCGCCATTACTGCCGCACAGACCTGAATAAACGGAGACACGCCCACAGCGCGTCTTCTTCGTGTTAACAGTGGTTCATCCACCAATCCTACAATGCGTCTCTGCTGTAAACAGGTTAGACTGTAAGCTACACTTCAGCCAAAATTCATTCATTTAAAAGAGTAACGGACACCGCACCATAGGGTAACGGTAACGGAGTTACTTTATTTAAAAAGTAATGCGTTACAGTATTAGTTACTGTCAAAAGTAACTGCATTGATATCTATTACAATGATCATGAGCCCAAAACTTTCTTTTCAACTTCTTAAAAAATAATGCAACTAAAAAAGTGTTGTGGCAAGTTTGAGTTTCTTTTATTATTTATTCCTCAATAAATGTTCTGCTTGCTGTTGAACTTATGCTTAACTGTATGATCTTGCTAAGTAGATACCACCAAGCGGCAATTAAATGAAGTTCAAAACAGAGCGTGTGCTCTACCCAGATTGGTGACTTGCTGTGTTTGACCAGTTACATTTTTATCTGCTCAGACATACATTTTGCAAAATGTAGATGAGTAAAAAGTAAGATATTTGACTTTGAAATGTTGTGATGTTGTGGTGTAGAGAAGTTTAAGTGAAATGTAGTATAGAGGTTTTGGGCACTAAACACCCTGAAAAGACCCTGATATACCTCCACATTGTCAACCACATTCAAAGTGTTTTCACAAGTCATTTCAAAGTGGTATCTCTGTAGATAAGACTTTGGACTTCTGATTGTAAGGTCTTGAGTTTAAATCACAGCACCATCAGGCTTCCACTGTTGGGTTCTAAACCCTCACATTCTCAGTTTTAGTATAAATGAAATAACTGTAATGTAACATCTGCCAAATGCCATAAATGTAAGTGTAAATTACATTCAACTCAGCAACCCATCTATTTTCCATCTCAAAGGTTATTGGGTTCGAAAAACGTTTAAATTGACTGGATAAAGACTGTTCGGGGAATATTTTACTTTATGGTTAGAGGGGAGTCAAAAATTAGCTCTGTGACATGGAACTTCATACCCAAACCTCATTACATTTTAGAGTATAGTCTTCTCTGTCCAAGAAGAGACCTTTTTAAAAAATTTACAAAATTTTGTATTATATCATTAGCAAACAGTGTGTGTGGGTGTTATGTGTGAGACTTGTGCGTGTAATGTTTAAGGAGACATACTTTCTATATGAAATTGTGATTCAGCATGGTCTTATACATATATTTATTTATTTACTACACAGAAACAATTTCATCCTGCTCTGGGTCACAAAAGATCCCAAGCTTATCCTGGAAACACTGGCTATGAGCCATTAATGCAGCAATAAATGCAGATATATGCACACTAAATTCATACCTGCAGGCCAGCTAGCACAGCCAGCCAACCTAGCAGCATTCTGGGGAGTTGGAAGGGAACTGGAATACCCAGAGGTACCTCGCACCAAACTCCATGCAAGAATCAAATGAGAGACCATAAAGGCGGCACAGCTGTGACCTCTCTCATGGACATAGTTTAGTTTTATTCAACCTGCATTGTTGCTGTAAGCCTTTGAAAACACTCGTTGAGCCGACGTGGCACATTTTCTTCACATGTATTCAAAATATTTTGGCTTTTGAGATTGACTTTGGCTCAGAATTCACTTAGGTCCAATTTAAATTTCATTACAGTTTTCAGGGTGTGATGAGTTTGGGCGTACTCCTTACACAAGAGTTTAATGGAAAGTGTTTAAGATGTGCAACAATCTTGAATGTTCACAGAACTGTAAAACTAGGGTAAGATTGCAAGTTTTTTTCACTTGTGCTTGTGCTCTTGGTATGGTGGATAAACAGTAACGTAAAACTATCAAAACAAATCACGCTACAGCTTTTCTGCTAAGCTATAAGGCAACATACACTCACATACACATATGCACATATTTCTAGTGAGCAGCTATCTAAAGCACTAAATCAGCTTTGCCTTATATTCTATATGAGAACTTAAACTATAACTAGTAAAATGTTGTTGTGCAGGAAAAGGAATGTTGGACACAAAATGACGGGTTTGCTGAAAATGACAAATCGACCACTCTGGGGTCAATTAAAGACAGTTTAAACTAAGGATAACGTGGAAATTGTATAATATTATTTTTTTTATTTATTTGGCAAATTGCCCACTAAGAGGTCAAAGTGTGCACAGTCTGGACCTTGTCCTTCCCTTTCAAATGAGTGGCTAGTGAAAAAGGTCTTTGTGTAGTCACTGTGCTCTAGGCTTTTGTGTATTCAAAGTGATGCTGGGTTGTGAATAGAAGAACATCAGTGTCATAGTTCTGAAGTAGTTCAGTGCATGGTTCTGAAGTAGGTTTCTGATCTAAACTAGAGGTTCCTTATTTCTTTTCCTTTTTTGGAGTTTTTCTTTGCCACAGTTATCTCTGACTTGCATATTTGGAATTAAAATCTACTTCCAGGATTCTATAAATGTGCTTTGAGTTCAAGTTAATGCATGTGTATAATTTATGTGCATGTTCTTTGTAGGTTTTTGTTAGGTTTTCTTTACATTATACATTACAAGGTACAGTATATTGGTTATGGTAAATTGCCCTTAGGTGTGAATGTGTATGTGTGTGTGTGTGTGTGTGTGTGTGTGTGTGTGTGTGTGTGTGTGTGTGTGTGTGTGTGTGTGTGTGTGTGTGTGTGTGTGTGTGTGCGCACGCAAAGAATGCATCAATAGACTGCCGTAGCTTCCGGGGATTTTTGCTAACTGACACTCAGTTTTCCCAGATTCTGAATTCTTGTAAGGGCTTCAGACCCACTGTGACTCTGAGCAGGACTGCATTGTGACAATGTCATTTTGTTATATTAGTAAATGTGCTGCAGAAATTTTTTTAATTGGAATTAAAGATACAAAACATAAGAACCATTTAACCCTTAGTTGCTTTGAACTAAACTGAGTTGGACAGAACAAGTTGCCAATAAGTAGCTAAAAAGTTAATTTTACTCGTTTATGAAAATGCTGTTTGTTGTTTGGGAGAAAAAACAAGTTTCCTATCCTATTCCTGTTTCATATTTGTCCATGCGTTTCAAGCCATCTGCAACCCTAACTCTTTCTTTTTATTTGACTTATTTGACTGAGTTTTATGACTCAAAGACACACATTTTACAAGTCTGTTTTTATGCCCCATTATTGAGCAGCACAGTGTTTTTTTTTTTTCATCAAAATGTCACACTATTTTTCATTTTTCACCTCAGATATTTTCCCTTTACCTTATTGTGAAGAGGTGACATCCAGCATTCCTTTTGCCAATAAGAGTTCAGCAGCAAGTGGCAGAATGTTTCTCACATCTCCTCATGTGCAGGGATACTCTTTGGCAGAATGAAAAGTGCATGAAAATAGCCAGATGGAAAGGAAATCGTTGCATGCGAGCTGGCATGAACCCGATGGGCTGGACTAGCTAGCCGAGCAGTATTGCAGTGGCGCATGCAGGCTTTTGCACTTATAACGCTGGAGAATTTTGGGAAGGGGGGGTTTATTCATGTCAGCACACAGCTGCTCCATGATGTACAAAGCTGCTCCAAAGGATTTGTATAGCATGCTGGCTTAATGACAATAATAAAAGGTCATTCATTTAAAAAATATCCTTCTTTTCTCTGTTTATCATTTTCATCCTATGTGCTAATTAAACCTGACATTGGTTAACCATTTTATTGCTTCATTAGATGAAGCAAGAGCATTCTTGGAGGAAAATCCTTATACTTTTTTAAAGGATAAAGAAAATGGGTTATTTTCAGAGTTGATGATCATGATAAATCATGGCTTATGATACACTCTCTCAAATATAACCTCAATCACTTTTTCCACATATATGGAAAGTTTAGAATAGCCATCAATAGATAAAAATTTATTTGTAACAAAATTTCATTATATAATGGATTTTAATGTAGAAGTAAATATGCTACTACTTTGATATCTGATTTGAGGGCAGTATTAAATAAAAAAAAAAAATGCTAATGAAACATATTTTTTTCCTTATTTGTAGTTTAGTATATTAAGTCAGAAGAAGCCAGCCCCCTGGGAATAAAGTTAAACACTGTATTGGATTGGATTTTAATCTGCATAATTATTGATGTACCTCTTGAACTTAAGTTTCCGAATTAAGTCTCCAACTTGGCCTTGTCTTTTGGTAATAAAGATTTTAATGTCCAAATAGGACTGAAATATGCTTCAAACACACAAAGTTTCAAATGTACATTTCGATATTTCTGAAATACACATTAGGCTTACATCATTTGCCTTTCCCACCATTGTCCATTCAATGCCATATTCAGTAACACACTAATAGGGTGTGATCCATTATCTTCAGCTTTATGAGATACATCTCAAATCACTGAAATATAGTAGCTAAATGATTGCTCTGTCGGGACGTCCGTTCATGAGCCCAAAATGCTGATCCCTGCTGGTTTGTCAATCACTGGCAAATAGGGGCAGCCAAAATACCTTGCTGTGGTTACCCACTTGAAATGCAGAAGGTTCTCTTTCAAATGTATTTCCCCCCCCACTTTAATGTGCTCTATCCAAACCAAAGTCCAGATGTTAACTTGTTTTTTTTTTTTTCTTTGATATCTCAAACATGTGGATTCCTCGACCATGTGCAGCTACTAGCGGTTCATGTCAAGGTCAGACTGCTGGAAGAGATATGAGGCTCATTATATGCTCACAAACAGCAGTCTGATTAAATATAAACAACATCCATATCAAGAATAATCCAGCAATTGCAATTGGGTCATGTTAGATTTGTAATGTCAGACTTGCAGCATGTCTTGATTCTGATAACCTTTACATAATATGTACACACACACACACACACACACACACACTTACACACACACACACACACACACACACACACACACACACACACACACACACACACACACACACACACACACACACACACACACACACAGACCCCTCCCCTACAATATTAAATTTTGGGTTTGTCTGAGATATTTTGGCTCCTTTATTGTGTTTTGTCTCATGTGTATTTTCGGTTGCCTTGGGTCTCCATTTCTGTTTAACCCCTGAGTGTGCATTAGTCTAGGCATGAAGATTAGTTTATGATTTGATTTCCTATTCAGTCTAAAGAGATAATCAGACATTGGTTTAAATCGCAAATCTAATTCTCCACACACTACAAACCCAGTGGGTACAGTTAAACTTTAATATGTTCTGGCTTCAGAGTGATGCTGGGAAAAGATTCAGTGCTTCTTTGCTGTTAGGTTTTAGTCATGTTTAATAAACAACTGAAACTGCTGAAGTTGTAATTTTCTTTTTACCCTGTAGTTGCTATGTTATAATGTGAAGATCACTGATTACTGTACAAATATGCAGCCAGATTATCTATATTGCCTTTTTTTTTTATTATTCCACAAGTCTAATTGGTCATATGTCATCTTTCCTGACAAAAAAATTAGTTGCATATGTAGCACATGCTTACGTCTTCCTCACATTCCTATTCATTTTACTCCACTCTTCTATTGATTGGGTGCAGCTACAGTTTGTTGGTGTCTACATTTTTCTTTCAGTATCAAATGATACCACAAGTATTTCATTGGCCTGAGGTCTGTTGATTTTGAAGGCCACATTTAAAGTGTCCCTACGTTGCACCATACTTTTTGAACAAGTCACAAATTTTGAACCTTCCAGCTAGGAAAAGACGCATATTAAACCAGTTATCTTTATTTGTTTTTCCATGCAATTCAGCATATTTTGCTCTTTTTGCACTTGTACATTCATTGAATGAAACAGAGCCCCACTTCTCTCAATGAATAAAGGTAAACAACAGCCATAGAAATTGTACCAAATGCCTTTACAAACATCTGAAATGCAGTGAAGAAAAATAAGAATAATAAGAATAAAACCCAGGAAATGATGAATAAATTCAAATAACAAACCAATTGTAGTGAAAAGGAACAAATTTGTCCAAAACATTTTTATATTATATACATAAATACAATTCCCATTTATTAAACAATGACTAATTGTTTGCAAATGAACAAATAAATGGGGTTTTGCTCAAAACTCATACTACCCATTAGACATAAGGAGCGTTTAACAAGACCCACAGTTTCATCCACAAGTGTGTTAGGAGTTGTTTTTAGCAGAAGAACACAAACATTGCTGTGACTTCAACTAGCTATTAATAATGTAGGTTTATTTTTCACTTTAGGGGGATGTACTGAACTGATTTGCTTTAATAAACTTACAGATTCATACTTAACAGTAGTTATTTTGCTCAGGACTTGGGCTGCAGTACAAATGTGCAGTAATTGGAAATGCAGGTTAATCGTCTTTCATAAACATTCACTAATTAAAATGTATTTACCCATCACTGCTACAGAAAGAACGGAATAAATAAACATTATTTTCAAAATATTATGTATGTTCTGCTTGTTCATTAAGCACTGAAGAACTGACTATCTGGTTTTATTTTAAAAGGAATTCATCCAGGTGTGCAGTGTATTGACAAGGCATCCAACTAATATTTGGTCTAGGAACTTATGAGGTGGTATCAAAAAGTTTCCATACTAGCTCTAGTCCCCTGGCACAGCAGTACAGCTCTCCCAGCATTCTTGCCACGTTTGGAATATGTCCTGGAAGTCTTCTTTTCAAAGAGTGTCAAGCACCTTCTGGGATTCACACTGGATTTCCGCAATGTTCCACAAAATGGTCAAAATCTTTGAGCTGGATGTTCATCTTTAGGAAGAGAGGTGAAGTCCGCAGGAGCCAAGTCTGGCGAATAGGGATGGTCATGTTGTTCTGGTGAGAAACTCACATGTGAGAAGAGCTGATCGGCAGACTTGATGATGTACACAGGATGATGTTTTTTGTCACACTGATTTATGAGGGTCTGTGCTCCCTGTGACTGTGCATGTAGCCTTGTGCTGCCTTCTGTGGTGTGTTACAAAACTAGATTCCAAACTTTTTGATACCACCTCATACACTGGCCATCTGGTGTCATGCAGAAGAGGGTGGGGTTCTCTTAAAGTTATTTCTTCTTCCCACCTCGGCGTGTCTTTCCTCTCCACCTTCACTTTAATAGGGATTTATTCAAATTTAATATCTGAACCTCTGTAAAGCCATTATGTAAAAAACTACTTTATACCAGTAAAATAAAAACAGTTCACCAAGTGTGACTGAAGGCTCAGTCATTGTTTTTCTCTGATTGCAAAAGATCACTTTTTGACCAAATTACTTCTACACGTACACCAAGATACACACTGAGCTTTTCAACAAAGAAAGAAAAAAAACAGGCACTTAGTCCTACAATAGAGTTAAAGAAAACAAGCCCAAAGTCAGTCTTGATCTAGCTGTGCCTGCCAGCTGTGATACAAGATGGAATACAAGTAGGTGGGCTAATTATCTCCTTTCTGATTAGATGACTATGGGCTGTTGCCTGATCAGGGACACATGTAGACTAATTAGTGTTTTTGGAAACTGCTTCTTGGCCACCCCAAGTTAAATGGATGAATCCCAAGTTCAAGTGCATTATGCTGATTAGGAATTAGTGAGCTATTGGTTGGCAAATAGTGCAGAGTTCTCCATTCAGGTTGATTAATTCTTTACAAAGATGATGCTGAGCAGCATCAGTTACGATGAGGTTAATGTGGTGACTTTGGATAGATTATGGGACAATGCTTTGTGCTTTATTTGGAATAAGTTGTTTTTTAAACTGGGCCTGTAAAATATAAGGCAAAAATAGTTTTTTTGTCTATACATTTGCTAACCCTCATGGTTGCTGTGTGTAAAATAAATTTCACTTTACAGAACATAAAAAAAATAACAATTTAAAAAAACAACAATCGTGAGTATTTAAAAAAAAAACAAGAATGTTCAGGCAATGGATGATTTGAAGCTGGGTGCAGAATCTTTTAGTAATTATGAAATACCAGAGAACCTGAACTAGGGCTATTAAACAAACACAAAATAGAAAAGCATGAAATAAACATGAACATGGCATGCGTACTAGACAAAGAGTGCTTTATAACTGTGATTTAAACAATACTGCTCATTGTGCATAAATGTAGTTCAGGTGCTCATGATCATGTGACTTGCTGCATAAAATGAACATGTGAAGTGCAGTGGCGGATGGATGCTGTAGTCTCATGTGACTACCGGCGCTAACCTGACAGTAAAATGTCAATTAAAAAATCATTTTATTTGAAAGAGGAGAAAGGTAATATCTTAAAATACAGTATTTGACCAATTTTGTTACTAGTAATAATGTACAAATATGAAACTTACTTCACTTCGACCATTATTTACTATGTTGCAATATAACAAGTGTGCAAACTGATTTAGTAACTAGCTTAATAATAATTTCCACTAAAGAGACAACTAAAAAAATTCCATAAGATTGCTAACTTTGAAAGAGTACACAAATCAGTGCCAATGCAAACTGATTACTTCTGCACCTGCAGTGAGATTTAATAAGCCTGAATTAATGCCTGGAAAAGTGAACATGTTTCCTACAGTTGAAAATAAAGATTATAATTTAAATATACTGGAATAAAAGAATTAGTTTATAATCATAATCATTTACCACCCATTTGCATATCCAATCGCAATTTAAAGAAAAACTCCACACTGGAAAAAATTGAATCTTCAGTGACTTTAAAATTTGTAATGTAACTTAATTTTTTTAGTTTCAACCTAATTCTTTAACATGTTTGTCTGTTTTGGCTTCAGTTGTCAGCATTTACCACAAGGCTGTTTGGCTGCCTGCTGTTTGTGGTGCCACTGGAAATAAACATCTGAATATATGTGGAGAAGCTTCTAAAGCTTCAACTAATACATTTATCAAAGCTGTCATGCTCGTCTAGTAAAATGCTGCTATTAACTGCATTTGAAACTATAATGGAAATGTTCTGCTGTGATTTCAGAGTAGATCACTAATAATAAGTACAGCACTAATCACAACCACTAAGTACATCACACGTATGTCAATAAAAACACATTTAGATTTTATGATGGAGTTTTCATTTAAACAGGTTTAATTATACTTTTATTTAATCCTCATTTGACAAACCCTGAAGAGAATCACATATAAGACAATACTAGCTTATGTTATCATGCTTTATCATTTATTTGAGCTATATTGTGTGTTGTATATGGGCTTGTGTTTGGAGTGCTGGCTGTGACTGTACGTGCCTTTTAACACTGGAAATGAGCCAAAGTCTGCTTTACTATTTATAAAGTCTGAGGATAAACACGAAGATTGTGGGATACAATGACCATCTTGAAGTCTTTTATGTAGGAATTACAAGCATGAAACCCATGGCAGATGTGGTCACTTTGCCATGTAGCTCTTTAAATGCAGCTCCAGGGGAGAGTGGTACTGAAATTTGACAGTTAGCTTGAAAGGGACTTGTTTTACAGTGGTAGAAGTAAACTTGCTTCTCCAGGGGTACCAACTGTGCATAATGTGGTGAATGTCCTATATGCTAGAAATCCACTGGGAACTGTTACATAGTGAGACCACCCAGGACTAAGATTTTGGTTGTACTGGTGCTTTGAGCAGGGATTGACCTAATCCTTCTTCTCTCCTGTTTCAGTTGTCTGCCTTTTCTTCAGCTTTCTCTTTTATACTGAAGCTGATTGTGTCCTGGGGCTAATGTGCAGATTTGTATTTGTGTGTGGTACATAAAAATAAGCTTATTCGGGATAGTGTAGTCAAACCGTGGGAGAATATTCACTGAAATTCTTCTTACTTACATCAGCTCTTCTTTGCTGGTTTGAGCTATCTCTTAGTGGAGATGGAGTGTTGTAATCAAGATTGTTTGCTTAAAATTATTTTATCACACACATACATTTACTGAAAAATCCCAGTCATATGTAAATCACCAGGCATTTTTACAGAACAGCTAATTTGTATTTAATGTTGCCAACACAACCGCAAAATAGGTCAAGCTTACAGCTGAAATCTTTCAGTAATGAAGCTTGCAATTTTTGCTAACATAGACACACACTTTATCAATTTCATAATGTGGTATTTATTTTCTCCTAATTTAATTACTAGTCATATATATATTATTATATGAATCTTTTGGAATGCTTTGTATTATTTCAAATTCTGAACATCAACTGACTGTCATAAATTTCTCATTAAAATAGTGTGTGTGATTGAAATAAATGATCCGTTTAAACTCGACAGTGTGTAATCTTTATATTATATTCCAGAAACTCATGCCAAATATAGTCACGGGTCACATTAGTGAGTCTCCTAATACAAAAACTTAGGCTACACAATCTGCTGCAGGACACACACGCTAACATGCAACTAATTGAATTGTCATGAATACCATAATTCTTGTTAACTTGCCCTTGCAAACTATTTATTAATAAATTCCTACATATCCAGTTTGATAAATGAGGCTCACTGTATGTCAAAGACATATGGCTGAATAAAATCTGGTGCTTCTAGCCAAAGTCATCGCTTAGTTTTTTTTATCAGTCTAAAAGGAATAAAGCAAAGTGAGCTAAGGTTAGACAAATATTTCCACTGGAGTGCGCCATATTGTCATTGTACTAAAACCAGTTTATAATAAGGTCTGTTAGGAACAGTGAAAAGGATTTTTTCAAAAGTCATTTTTAGTTTTTTTTTTTTTTTTTTTAGTTTTTTAATCACGCCATGCTACTCGATTCATTTGAAACTATAGCGGTCACAGGACACAGACCTGTCTAGACTAAAATGTCTTTCAGCGAATGTGTTTTTTATGCCAAGATAAATAATTTGACAAAAAACTGTTTTGGCATCAGGGTTTTAAAACTATACAGACATGCAATAATAGATTACATACAGTTAATTTGTTTTCATTTGTCTCATAGTACTCTCTAGATAGTACTGAATAAAATTCCTGGTTTGTCTCTGCTCGGATGGTTGTTAGTTTTCAGAAAGCTGTCTGCTGTCCCACTGAAGACATTTTGCCCCCTAGAGAGAGAATCTGTGTATGCCATCATGACCTGGCCACCAATCAACATAGTCTCGGGTCATGTCTGGAATACAAATCTACCTGACATACTATATGCACACACACAAAATAGTCACAGAGATTTACAAGGCAAAGAAACAGGAGGATTTGTGTGTCATTTATGGTATAAATTGTTAAAGAGAGGATTCGTCTGTCCATAGTGATACATAAATCTGCAAGACGGCCACTGACTGCCACCAACTATGCGTTCACCTACGAATTCACCAAGCGCAGCAAGAAATAAAGACTGGAATATTCATTACATGCAAAGTCATTTATGAGACAGCTCATTACAAAATTTTAACACGAAAAATCTAACACTCATTTATCTTCTCTTGAAAAGGATTATAATGTAGGTCTGCAGCTGCATGAATGTTTTCCTCATGCAGTTTTGTGACTAGAATATGGCAGAGCAGAGGAGGAATTTGATGGGCTGATGGGCTTGGTGTTATGGATGCCTCACTAATTCCTCCAGATTGATCCTGATTTTTTTACCAAACGACTTTGAGGAGCCCAGGTGCAATAATAAAGATATTTCCTGTACATGAAGGCATATCACATTTAAACTCTCATTTCCTCACCAGAATCATCTCCTCAAACTTAAATGGAGCAGTTTTTTGTGGGTATGTGGAGACATGAACTGTGCACGTACGTACATAGGTAGTGATTTTTGCCTTTATATTATTTTTGTATATGGAATAGTGGATGTGAGGGCAGGAACAGATGATGAGTATTTAACCCAATCTTGCATATCTCCTTATCTAGCAGAGCTTACTGTTTAAATCTTATACAGGTAGATCTATGACTTTACGCTGCTTAAAGATTCTTATCTGAGGACAAGGAATGATTGTTTAATTCCCAGATATTATAGTTCATAATTCCTTGATGTAAAGCCTCTTTAATGAGATTTCTGCTTACACTTGAGGTGGATTTGAGAGTTCGAGAATCAGATAAAGCATGATGTTATTACAGGCCGAGAGACATCATCTCACGCTATTGGTGTTGATGAGATCCAGCCAAGCGATCACTTGTTTCTGCACATGTTTGCTCTCTATCACTGCGATCAGTCACATCTGCTGATAGTACGACACTCAGTGTTTATCATGACCAATCATGAAACACCACACATGCTATCTTATGTATTCTCTTTGAACACTTTGATGACACATTTAAGATAAAAGTGACACTTGATCAACACAAAATTGCACTGAAATGATAGCTGTGGAAATGTCTTCCAGATCTGAGTACATCTTTGGTTAAAAAATAAAAACAGTTTAGTGTTTATTTCAGTATTTGATGACATCTGGTAAACCAGGCTGGAATGATTACGTGTGATAAGTTAATCAGACTGTGTTTCACAGTTTAAAGCGATGGTTTACATTTCATTTGAATACATTAGTGAGTTGATCAAAGCTTTAGCAGTAATGATAAGTGTTAACACTCTCTCTCTTCTTATCGCTCTTTTTTTTTTTACTCTTTCCAGACTCAGACCTGAGCATGAGGACACATAGCACCCCGAGTCCTGCTCTCATCCTAAACTTGATTCCTTCTCATATTTCTTCTCAATCTCATCCCAATGGCCATGAGTCTCAATCTTCATCCCCATCTCCATCTCCGACCATTCCCAGAGAAACTGTCGCTATCATTCATGCTCCTCCAGGAAGCTGCAAAAAAGCCTCCAAATCTCACTCCACCACACTCGCTGAATTTCTTCCAGACCCGGTCATGTTGCAGATCTTCTCTCACCTCTCCACTCCACAGCTTTGTCGCTGTGCCCGAGTGTGTCGACGCTGGTACAGCCTGGCCTGGGACCCGCGTCTTTGGAGAACCATTCTACTGAGCGGAGAGTTGCTCCATGCCGACAGAGCCCTAAAGGTCCTCACTCAGCGCTTGTGCCAGGACACCCCTAATGTCTGTCTCACCCTGGAGACAGTGGTGGCAAGCAGATGCCCAAGGCTGTCTGATCGTGGCCTCCGTGTGCTGGCTCAGTGCTGCCCTGAGTTACGACAACTTGAGGTGGCAGGTTGTTATAACATTTCTAATGAGGCGGTATTTGACGTCGTGTCCCACTGTCCAAACCTTGAGCACCTGGATGTCTCAGGTAAGAAAAGCACATTGGATTTCTTATTTGAGTAATAATAATAGCAAGGAACTATAGTTCTTCAGACCATCTCACAGCCCCCTAGTTTGATCCTGAGCTTGGGTTACTGTGAATGCATTTCAAATTCTCTGGTTGTATCCTGCCTTTAGAAAACATGCCAGTGGGTCAATTGGCTGCACTAAATTGCCACAAGATATGAATGTGTGACTGAATATGTGTATATTTCTGCTGTATGACCAGAGCTCCTGGGACAGACTCCGGATCCAGCATGGTCTGACCTGGATAAAGAGTTTACTGAAGATGATGTATGAGTGAAATTATTTTTTGGAGAGAATTACTTGTGTTTCATGTTGTGTAATAGTTAGACATGTAGTGTGGATGATTCACCAACATGTCTTACTCGACATGCTGAACTTATCAACATCATTTCATTTCATGGTGCCGAATGACTGCCATCATCCATCATGCTGTATGCTGTTGGATTTGCTGGGGGAGTAATTCATAACAGTGCTACTTTGCAAGGAAAGCTGGGAAAAGCATTAAAGAATTTGGGAATTACTGCCAGTCTTATGGTTCCCCCTGGGAGAAGGAGAGGTCTGCTGAGCTCTGAGAGTCTCAACCTCAAGGAGAAAGGCTAGTCTGCTGCTTTCATTAATGCAGTGACACACTTGAAAAAGTCCTTGGTGGGCAAAGCTAATGATGCCCCATTCAGAAAAGGAAGTAAACCCTTTGTCATAAGAATAGGTTTTGTTATTTGTGGTTATGCATGCTGAGCGTGAGAAAAGGAAGATGCCATATCAACTTCATCTTTAGGAAAACAGACACGGAAATGTTTCATTTGATATTAAACGTTGCCCTATGTTTTATTTTTTACCTTTTAAATGTTTGCTTAAGTTTTCTCCCCTCTACTCACAGAAGCAGAGGTAAAACATGAGTCGACTTAAAAAATACCACAAAAATCTTTTGAGCCATTGAATAATAATCTAAATTATAACATCGACTGAGAATGTAAAAAGAATTTCATAGCAAGACAGTGGCCATGTTAAACAATGTGTAATGTGTATTTGTGGGTGTTTAATTGGACGTCATACTTTTCACAGCAAAGCTAGCCGGTCGTGGGAGTCTGTGAGCTTGGGCAAAGAGGGCAAATGGTGCTCTGCTCTTATTAAATAAAAAAAAAAATAAAAAATTAGTTTTATGGGGAAAAAAAAGAAGCTCAACTTGATTATATTTATGTGAGACTAGGTTCTGAGCCGAAAATATTAATTTGAGATGAAGTGAAATCGATATTTATTCGTTGATATCTTTATTCATTAATGAAGTGACTTTATTTCTTTATACATTATTATCAAATTTAATTACACATAGAATGTCTATATAGGGGCTTTAATGCTTTTAAAAAAATCTTTTAACATTTTTTGTACTTAAGATATGAGATTGTTACCTTATGTTATAAATAAACAGAAGGAAATTGACTGCAAATGTGTTGGAAAAAAAAATGTGAGTACCAGAATGAACAGTTAAGATGAAGTGCTCACAGTGCATTTCTCTCTTTCCCCTCAGGCTGCCCTAAAGTAACATGTATAAGTCTGACTCAGGAGAGTTCATTGCCTCTCTCTCCTCTCCATGGACAGCAGATCGGCCTGCGTTATCTGGACATGACAGACTGCACGTCTCTGGAGGATGAAGGCTTGCGGGCCATCGCACTTCACTGCCCGCTCCTCACCCATCTCTATCTGCGGCGCTGCACCCGGCTGACGGATGAAGCCATACGTCAGCTGACTCTTCATTGCCCTGCTCTGCGCCAGCTCAGTCTGAGTGATTGCCATTTACTGGGCGACTTCGGCTTGCGTGAAGTGGCGCGCATGGAGGGTCAGCTACGCCATCTGAGCGTGGCACACTGTAGCCGTGTCACTGACGTAGGCCTGCGCTATGTGGCACGTTACTCTCCACGTTTGCGCTACCTGAATGCTCGGGGCTGTGAAGGCATCACGGATCAGGGCCTGAGCCACCTTGCCCGTAGCTGTCCCAAGCTGCGGGCGCTGGATGTGGGCCGATGTCCATTGGTGTCAGACTTGGGACTTGAAATGCTGGCACGTTGTTGTGCCGGGCTCAGAAGGCTCAGTTTAAAAGGATGTGAGAGTGTAACTGGCAGAGGGTTGAGAGCATTAGCTACAGGATGTTCTGAACTACAGATGCTTAATGTACAGGAGTGTGAGGTGCCCGCAGAGGCGCTTAGGCTAATACGACGCCACCGTAGGCGCTGTGTGATTGAACACACCAACCCGGCTTTTTACTGAGAACACCGGGAGTCTTCCGACAAGCGGTTTATTCACCGCAGCTTTATGACTAATTGCTGTCGGGTGTGTGTGAGGCTTAAGATGACAAGGTGTGCAATATGTCTGTAAAAGTAATTACCCTGCCACTACATGATGTGTGTAATAGTATTTATCAGATTAAAAAGGTTACTGATATTTCTATCTAATGCCTATTATGGTTTTAAAACGTATGTCTCCAAAAGCCTTAAATGAAATCTCTTAGGTCCCAAGGTACTTTGCTTTATTTTAATCTAAAACACATGTTTTAATATTTCTGAAATGATGTCCGTACTTATTTTATGGCATTTGTATGATACTGTTTTATGTGGATATTTGCACTTTAAAATTCATATATAATGATAGCTAGCATTGTATTAAATATATCTTTTTATCGTAGTTGCCCATATCACTGGCCAATGAATGGTCATTTTGGAACCTTTTTTGTCCCTTAGTATCAAATGAGCTAAATCACTTGTGCTTTTAAAAGTGATAATGATGTGTTAGAAACCTTTGTTCTGATTGGCTGAACTTTTCATGCCCTCAATCTGAGACATGTGAAATAGCCATTTGAAAAAAGCTCAAAATATTATTTCATTCATTCATTTTCTCCCGCTTATCCGTAATTCGGGTCGCGGGGGCAGCAGTCTAAGCAGGCATACCCCGCCTTCGACTGCTGCCCAATCCTCACAGCACCGTCCCTTACGGTCCCTCCTGCAGGTGGGGAGCCCACGGGAAGGCGGCCCCACGTCACTCCGACGTCACGGACCTTGATATTTCCCTCGTAAGGGACCCCCGGAGCATAGAGGGTTAAGGGCCTTGCTCAAGGGCCCAAGAGTGGCAGCCTAAAATATTATTTGTTAAACAAAATAAGAATAAGGTGGCCTGTTTATCCATCTTTAGATTCAACAGCTTTTTCAAAGCTGTGAAAAACTTAGATACGTTGAGATACGAAGAAAATATTTTAATATAGTCTATAAATATTAACTCCAAATTAAAATGAGACTTCAGCAGCCCAGATTAAAGTGCCTACTATTTAAAAACAAAGTATCATATTTATGGCATTTGGGGGAAACCCTTATCCAGAGCAGCTCTGGGGATAAGGACCTTGCTCAAGGGCCCAGGACTGGCAAGTATTTAAACTCACAATCTTTGGATTCAGACTCCAATGCCATAACCACTAAGAACCACCCCCATTAATATCCAACACCAGATTATTTACACTAGAAAATTTGAGAAACTATTTAAAATAAATTTAATTCAACTTATAATTTGAATTTAATTTTAAAACTGATGAAATAGCACAATCTGATGATGCACAGTTGTGTGTTTAATATAAAGTGGAATGCAGTTAGAAGTGCCTGATTCCGGCATAAGCAGTAACATTTGGTTACATGGTTTCTTGGTCCTTTTTCATTGACAGATCCTTCAGCAGGCAGGGTAAAGATATTTAATCAACGTTTAGCCATGTTCACCAACATCTGCATGCACTTCTGTTATATACTTTATATATACTGTATACATACTGTATACACACACATATATATATATATATATATATATATATATATATATATATATATATATATATATATATATATATATATATATATATATATATATATTATACATTATATTATACATTAAATGTCCCCAGTCATTATGGCATTCAAACCCCAATAATAATGGCTTGGACATCATTTGTGATATTGATGAGCTGTGCAAAAGAAATGATGAATTATACAACAAAGTATTGCTGCTACAAATAAAGGGCTACTTATTTTACATGTTTTAAAGTTTGGACCTTCATTACATATGTGCATATTATCATCACACTATTATTTGATGTATAAATTATAGATTAGTCTAATATTGTGTGCATTTTCAAGTCAAGTCAAAAGGCTTTTATTGTCATTTCTACTATACACAGTGTTACACAGTACACAGTAAAAACGAGACAATGTTCCTCCGGAACCCTGGTGCTAAACTAAACAATAACATAAAGCTACAACACAACACAAGCTACATAAAGTGCATCGAGTGCAACCTGGTGCAAACAGTGCAGACAAAAAACAGTACAGACAGACAACACAAGACAAGACACAAAACCAAGATCGCACCAACCAGTAAACATACTGTATATTTGGTTATACAGTACTGTGAACTGTAGAAACTATACCCGGGAGTGAATATAAGAGCACAATGTAGTGCAAGTTGAAGGTGCAAAAAAAGCATTTAGTTGCAAAAAGAAGAAATAAGTGAATATCTGAGATTCACCTCGAATTCGAAATATCATTCTGGCCAAAGTGATATTAAATGTGAAGGAATCCTCTGAACCCTATTTCTAGAGGTGGACAATAACGATGTAAATGTAATTCTTTACTGACTTTTACTGTAGCTTCACTACATTTCAACGTCAAATATTTTACTTTTTATTGAAATACATTTCACGAAATCAGTGGTACCTTTTTACTTATGAGTGGAGAAAAAATGGTCAAACACGCAGCAAACTGCTAATCAGGGTCGAGTGCGTGCTCTGTTTTGAACTTGTTTTGATTGCTCCTTGGTGGCATCGACTTATCACCAACATCCATTTCAGCATCAGTTCAACAGCAAGCAGAACATTTTGAATGTAATAAATGATGGAAGAAACTCCTGACAGAGTCAGAGTCACAGAGTCTTTTCACATAAACTGAGTTGATTAAGCAAGAGACTGTTACAAAAGATGATAACAGGAACATTATAGCCATAATAAATCATAGTACTTATAATACATAAGTACATTTGAGGGCAAATTATTTTGTACTTTTACTCAGGTTAAAAGTTTGAAGGGAGCATTTTTACTTTTACTGGAGTCATATTTTACCGAGTCTATCTCTACTTTAACTCAACTACATCGTTTTACAGAGAGATATTCTCTCAGAATACACCAACCAGGCCATTTGGAGCCATGTGTTTCAGATTACTACAAATTTCCCACATGATTAATCCCAAATATAATTTGTTTATTATCTAAAAGCTCCTTATGTCAAAAGACTACCACAGTCAACATGATTCAAATGACAAAAGCGTGGTTTAATGAGGTCATATGTCATGCATTCTCAGATTGGAGAAATAAAAAAAAAGCACTGGTGACTCAAATTCAAAGCTGAACGGCTATGATATTTTGACAATAACCAACAAAATAGTCTTCCTGAAAAATCATGACAAAACTGCAAGAAAAAGACCAGTACAAAAGCACATAACTTGACCTGTTTCCTACGCAATAAAAAAACGAGACTGATGAGTTGTTTTGAGAAGCCCACAGACTTGCCATTCACTCCAGTGTTTCAGCCTCGTAACATTTTGAGCGCCATCCTGTGGGAATCACATAATAATACATTAATACTTCCTCTGTGTAATTGTGTACTGTTTAAGCACTATAAATCCATTTAACAGGCCCAGATGTTAAACCCTGCTCCATGATGATTTTCCTATGAAAACACAGGACTAAATAAATTCCCAAGCAGTTTTATGAACGCTAGCATGTTTCAGATGTTCTCTGTAGTGCAATCATCCCAATCAGCAGATCAAACATCTAAAACCTTTATGGAAAGTCTATTTTGTGGCTTTCTACTTAATGATGAATGCAGTATTATAGACAAAATGGTCACATAGTAGCTAGTGTCTTTTATAAGAAGCATTACCTCATTATCTCTCAAATGTGTGTTACTCATATCTGCAGAATTTTGGCCAGATATTGAGTTATTAGGAAATCCAGAATAGCTTTTGTGTATTTGTTTTGACACTGAGATACAAATTGATTCGGTCTGTATGCACATGTTCATAAGCAGTAAACAAGCCACAGTGGATCATCTGTCTCCATACCCCTTCGTCCTCTACATCTGTCTCTTTTAAACCAACTACCTGCATGTCTTCCCTCACCACATCCATAAACCTCCTCCTTGGTCTTCTTTTTTTCCTCCTTCCTGGTGGCTCCATCCTCAGCATTTTCCTACCGAAATACCCCATGTCCCTCCTCTGCACATGTCCAAACCATCTCAATCGGGTCTCTCTCACTTTGTCCCCAAAACGTCCTACATGCGCGGTCCCTCTAATAAACTCATTTCTAATCCTGTCCATCCTCGTCACTCCCACTCCCAATTGCACTGTTGACCTCAGGTACCTGAACTCCTCCACCTTCTCCACCTCTTCTCCCTGCAACCGCACCACTCCACTGCCCTCCCTCTCATTCACACACATGTACTCTGTCTTACTCCTACTGACTTTCATTCCCCTCCTCTCCAGCATGTACCTCCACCTCTCCAGGCTCTTTTCCAACTGCTCCCTACTCTCACCACAAATCACAATATCATCCACAAACATCATAGTCCATGGAGACTCCTGTCTGACCTCGTCCGTCAACCTGTCCATCACCACTGCAAACAGGAAAGGGCTCAGAGCCGATCCTTGATGCAGTCCAACCTCCACCTTGAACCAGTCTGTCGTTCCTACTGCACACTTCACTGCTGTCACACTGTCCTCATACATGTCCTGCACCACCCTCACATACTTCTCTGACACACCTGACTTCCTCATACAATACCACAACTCCTCTCTCGGCACTCTGTCGTATGCTTTCTCTAAATCCACAAACACACAATGCAACACCTTCTGACCTTCTCTATACTTCTCCATCAACATCCTTTAAGCAAATAATGCGTCTGTGGTGCTCTTCCTCAGCATGAAACCATACTGTTGTTCACAGATGGTCACCTCTTCTCTCAGCCTAGCTTCCACTACTCTTTCCCATTACTTCATGGTGTAACTGATAAACTCTATTCCTCTGTAGTTACTGCAGGTCCGTCTGGGATATGGACATACAAATATGTAAAAACAGTTAGAGATCAATTTTCATTATCATAGCAGCCTCGAGCCTACAGAGGCAGAGGCAGACGTAGAGGACAGAGTAGTATGAAGATGGATGATCCGCTGTGGCGACCCCTAACGGCAGCAGAGGAAAGAGGAAGAAGAAAATAGCGGCCTCAAGCGCCCTCAAGCGCCGAATGTACGTGTGATGTCACGTGCACTTATTCAATTGGACCGTGAAGTAGCCAATCACAGAGCAGGAGGCGGCGACATCTCACCAGCTCGTCAGTTGCGACCCGGAAATGGACGAAATCTCACGTCACCAGGAAGGATCACAACAAACCGGCTGTTCTGCGTTAGTGTAGAGATTTAACATTAATATAATAAACACTACAGCTGCTTCAGAACCATGGCTCAGAAAATAAACGAGGCCCATGAGCACATCGCCAAAGCGGAAAAATAGTAAGTGTTTATACTTGGGTTTGTTTCGTTTGACTCACAGCTGGAGTCCACTGAATAATTCATATTTTATGTCTGACTGTGAATATTTCAGTTTAAAGACCAGTTTTATGAAATGGAAACCGGATTATGACAGCGCTGCGTCAGAATACGGAAAAGCAGGTAAAGACTCATTCATGTACCATCACCACACACACACACACACACACACACACACACACACACACACACACACACACACACACACACACACACACACACACACACAGGGATTGACGTCATATATTAAATAATATATTAGTATATTTCCCTAATACATTATTTCATAAATGGTCCTAAAACATGCATCATACATACTCTATTTCCAAAAGTATGTGGACAGCCGACACACACACACACACACACACACACACACACACACACACACACAAAACTGTAGCCATCAATATGGATTCCCTTCTCCTGTTTTCCTGCAAAGGGTTGTGTCTGAATATGTTGAACCAAATTTTACACAGCATGGAAATGTGAAGAACAGAGATGTCCAAACTAGGTCCTGTGGCCCAGAGATGTTTAATGTGGCCCATCATGATGGATATGAGAAAGGAAAAAAAAGGACCATTTACATGTCTCTTATTGCAGGTCACTGAATAGCTGTATTAGGCATTGAACTCTGTTGTGCAATAAAATGGATTGTTATTGTACAGTAAGATTGCCTCAACTAGAACTAGAAAATAAAACTGCATTCTGTAAGCAGATCACAGAGTTCTGTTTTCGATCTATTTATATTCCCAAATTGCGAAATCATAAACGAGACGAAACGTGGGAACTTTAATATTTATATCTTCTTCTTTTTTCGGCTGCTCCTATTAGGGGTCACCGCAGTAGATCATCCGTTTCCATACCAATCTGTTCTCTACATCTGCCTCTTTCACACCAACTACCTGCATGTCTTCCCTCACCACATTCATAAACCTCCTCCTTGGCCTTCCTCTTTTTCTCCTACCTGGTGGCTGCATCCTTAGCATTCTCCTACCAATATAATTCATGTCCCTCCTCTTCACATGTCCAAACCATATCAATCTCGCCACCCTCACCTTGTCTCCAAAACGTCCTACATGCGCTGTCCCTCTTATAAACTAATTTCTAATCCTGTCCATCCTCGTCACTCCCAACGAAAACCTTAACATCTTCAGCTCTGCTACCTTCAGCTCCGCCTCCTGTTGGTCTCACCACAGTCCTATAAACTTTCCCTTTTATTCTTGCAGAAACCCTACTATCACAAATCACTCCTGTCACTCTTCTCCACCCACTCCACCCTGCCTGCACTCTTTTCTTCACTTCTCTAACAACTTTAATATTAATATAATGTTCGGCATAAAGCAACATTATGAAATATTCAAAGATTGAAGGATGGAAATATTTTCACTCTTCACTTTCCACATTTATTACACTACAGAATCATGGCTTAATGATTATTATTATTTTTTTAAATATCGAGATTGAGATGGTTTGGACATGTGCAGAGGAGGGACATGAGTTATATTGGTAGAAGAATGCTGAGGATGGAGCCACCAGAAAGGAGGAAAAGAGGAAGACCAAGGAGGAGGTTTATGGATGTGGTGAGGGAAGACATGCAGGTAGTTGGTGTGAAAGAGGCAGATGTAGAGGACGGGGGTGTGGAGACTGATGATCCGCTTTGGCGACCCCTAATGGGAGAAGCCGAAAGAAGAAGAAGAAGAAGATTATTTTTTTTAAATAAAAGTTATTTGAAACGATTGCAATTTCTTTTTAACATAAAGATTTTTTTCTTCATATGTTCAAATGGAGCATTTTTATTTTAACTCCAAGGTTTGTCTTTGTTCACATGAATGTTCATGTTTTAAGCACTAAATAATCAATATTTTATCATTAAAACAGTGATGAAAACATTTTCATCAGGGATGAAAAACACGAGCCTGCTTTTATTGCATATGAGTTAGTTTAAGTACACCAGAAACTTTGATTGTGTGCTATTAATTGTGCATTTGACATTTTATTAAGGTGTGATGTTTCTGAGACCACACTAAGATCATATACAGTATAACCATGGTTTTGTCCATGCCTTCAGTATGTCTCCCCTTTAATGCATTTCAGCTGTCGCTTTCAAAAATGCCAAACAACTAGAAGAAGCAAAAGATGCTTACTTACAAGAAGCCGAGGCTCACACCAACAACAGAACGTATCCTTCCACCTCACACTGCCTTTTAGAAGCTAAACTTATCTGTATATGGCGTCCCGTTTAATATTTGCGACAGAGTTGACTTTACTGTGAATTGTGTCTGCTGAGACTTCATACACAGAGCGCTGACTGGCTTTTTCTCCTTAAGTCATGCTACAGTCTTTTCCATGCTGCAAAGTAAGAACCTAAAGCACATAATTGCTATAACACATTACAGATTTCTGCATGTGTGTGTACAGCAATGAAGCTGATCTTTGATTTCTCCACAGGGCTCTCGAGCAGGCAGGGATGATGCTGAAGGTAAGTTCTTATAGAGATTTAGAAACATCATTGATCCATACATGAGAAGATTTTTTTTTTTTTTTGCTTTGGTGATGAATAATCCATTGATGTAGGAATATGTTTGTGAGGTGAGCAGCACTAATGATTATAGTAGTTTCTTGAAAAGAGGAGAAAAGGAACCTGGGATATTTCTAGCCAGGAATGAATTGCCTGTGTGGCATGCTTTTATAGGAGGAGAGAAGGTAAAGACAAACCTTCTGAATACTCTATAAGGGAAATGAATACAATAAATACTCTGGTACTCTGGACTCATCATGAGTCCGGTTTTCTAATGCGATCTTCAGCTTCTGTTTTTATGCCGCTCGATGGTGGAGGCATTATGTGCTTTAGAGCTGCTCATTAGTTGGATATCTGTGGCATTGTTCCTTCCTGTTTGTAGCTCTACACACTTCCATTTAAATTAATTTGTGGTGAATAAATTTACAAAGAAATCCTTAAATCTTTTCATGGCAGGAGGCAAAGGTTAACCTGATACATTTTGTGTCCGTCTTCTACAGGACATGCAGAGGCTTCCTGAGGCAATTCAGTACATAGAGAAAGCCAGTATGATGTACATCGAGAACGGTACACCAGACACTGCTGCCATGGCCCTCGACCGAGCTGGGAAGTGAGTGATTACAGAAATTAAATGTGTAAAACTTTCCTCCAATAGAATGTGGTATTATATGTGTTTTATTATTGTTATAATAATGGAGAAAATATGATTGGCAGGTTAATAGAAACTGTGGATTTAGCTAAAGCTGTGGATCTCTATCAGAAAGCTGCATCAGTGTTTGAGGTGAGTGACCATAAAACGTGCGACTTTTCACTGTTGATCTTTATTTGACCTGATCAGTGATTATATGTGACCTGGGTGTTTGTCATATGCATTATCATAAACCTGGCTTAGTAATTAGAGCCATATATCATCCATATCACATTATTATACCTTAAATACTTATTTTAAATATTACAGGCATATCTTGGGCATTTTCTCTCACAATAACTACAGTCAGTAGTTTGATAGATGCTATAAAACACATTTCATTCAACAGAATTGAAGAATGATATTTTTCTCTTCATCATTCAGTGCTAAACAAGTGATTGATGTAGTGGATAAATAAAAACTATATACATTTGTAGAAGAACTAATGCAATATTGTGACTCATAATGGGCTGTTATTGTTGTCAGTGAATATTGTGTACTATAAATATAAAGTTTTGAATATATTTAATTAATGTTATGATTACAAATCTTAATTGTGATTGATTATAGCTTCTCTGACAGCTGCAATGGAAATCAGTTTTTTTTAATAAAAGGAATTGTGTTATCTTTTCTTTAGTAACACCTCGTTCACAGAGATGTGCTCTGTAATAGATGGAAAACACTACATGCTTTTGCATGGTCCTTTATTAAACACAAAGCTCCTGTCTGGAGTTCAACCAATTCATCGGTTTTAGCAATTAATCAGCACCGATAGTTGATTGCTGAAACTATCGGCTATCGACAAAAATCCATACCGATAGTTTTTCCGGCTTGCGTCAGTTGCTGGAGCGGCTGAGTAGGTTCTCTGACATTACAAGAGCGGCCTACAGAGGCGAATCACTGACACCACATGCTGTTTGTTTTTTGTAAAGTATATCAGAGGTCCACAACCCTTTTTGTGCCTTTTTGTGTGGCGTATAAAAAAATTTGGGGACCACTGCAGTATACCATATAATTAGCACAATCCTGAGAGGTTTTTTGTTACAGAATGAGGAACGTCTGCGGCAGGCTGTGGAGCTGCTGGGCAAAGCCTCTCGGCTTCTTGTCCGACAAAAGAGGTAATGTTTCCAAACTCTATAGTAATGTATCCACTTTTTAGCTGATATTTGTCCTAATTCACGGTTTCTTTTTCTTTTCTCCTAAAGATTTGATGAAGCAGCATTGGCAATCCAAAAGGAGAAGAACATGTACAGAGACATAGAAAATTACCCAACGTGCTTCAAGGTTTGACCTGTTAAACCCAGTCTTCTAAATCGGCCGTTCAGATCTTAAATACTTCATGATCTAGCAGATCTTTTTTTGTGTTTAGAAAACCATCGCACAAGTGCTGGTTCAACTACACCGAGCAGATTTTGTAGCGGCTGATAAATGTGTGAGGGAAAGCTACAGTATCCCAGGATTCAGTGGGAGCGAGGACTGCATTGCGTTGGAGCAGCTGTTACAGGGATATGACCAGCAGGATGAAGAGCAGGTGGCCCGCGTCTGCAACTCGCCACTGTTCAAATATATGGACAATGACGTGAGTGTTCTATTGGCTCTGTCTGGAAGGAGGAGTATCTTTGAAAAGCTACATTTGGTATTGTGTTGCAGTAATACAGGGGTAAAGTTATAGCAATTCGATTCAGTCAGAATTTAGGACTGTATTCTACACACTACCTGCAATTGATAAATACTGTAGCTATAATCACATCATTGCAATACTGATATAGTATTTATTATTATTATTATTATTATAATGTTCGTTTTGACTTGTGACCTATGGATTTGAGTTTCAGAAGATGTCATTACTGTATATTTGCTCATTATTATAGATTTCGTCTCTCTATTTTCAGTGACAGATAATTTGGCTTCATTAGTGGCCCTAACTACATCTTTATAGCAGAGTTTTTTTTACTGTGAGGACCATATAATTTATTCTTTCTCTAATGGAGTCTGTAACAGAAAATGAGCTGGAGTTTTTTAGTTTTATTTATTTTTATTATTATTTTTTTTTTATATATAAGTGCAAGTTTGTCCCTAATAAGCAAACCAGTGGCAACTGTGGTGAAAGAAAAACTCTTTGAGATGGCATCAGGAAGAAACCTTGAGAGGAACAAGACTTAAGAGGGAACCCATCCTCATCTGGGGGGCACCGAATGTCTATTTATTACAGTTAATTGATGCAGTGCAGTGATGGTGATCAGATGCAATCTGTAGTCCTGAGTCAGTGTAGCTCCTGTCTTTACAAGAGATATAGAGCCTATAAAAGAGCATTACTAACTATTTTATATATTCGTTGCTATTGAAATCAAAACATTTACTTATGCATATGCATATGGTTGGTGCGTTATTCTAACAAATAATTATAGAGCTAGACCGATAGTGAATTTTACAAATACCAATGGTTGGGTTGGATCGTACTTGCCGATAACCAATTAATCAATTGATATTTTTTAAATGGATACCGGGTAAAAAACAAAAAACAAACATAACACTATATGTAAAATAGTACTAAATTTTATTAAAAAAACAGTACTGAATCATGAAAATAAATGTAAATATATTTATTAATAAATATCATTATGTAATGAAGAAATAATGAATATAATATATGCTCACTTGTAAAAACAAAGTGTCGTAATTTGATTCGCCACTAGAGGCCGCTTTCGTAATGACAGCGGACCGGAAGCTAGAAAAACCATCGGTATGGATTTTTGCTTACAGTTCCAGCAATCAACTATTGGTGCCTCGATCTATAACTAATTAAAATAATTTGTTTGAATGTCAACCTTATTTATAAAATACAGCGATGATATTAGTAAAACACATTTCTGATTACATTTTTCAAAATATTTCTTTTTTTTGCCAAATGTGTTTTTTTTTTCCAGTTTGGGGACCCCTGACTCCTAATGTTTAAAATGCAATAATTCTGCATAAGACCAAAACTATCAAATATAATAGGTTTTATTATAAAATAGTAAATTTTATAATACAATTTTTACTATAGTAAAAAAAAAAAAATCCTTTAAACTACTGTTATGTGCACTATTCCAGTATTGGTGTATTTTATATATACATACAATACTAGGATAAATACCTGACTATGTTAGGGTTAAACATTTTTTTGTTTGCTCTGTGGTTTTTACCTGCAAAAATGCAAATAGGGGGAAAACTGATTCAAGAAGGCTCCAGGTCATGTAGACCTTATTGTTTTGTTTTTCAGTATGCTAAGCTGGCAATCTCTCTCAATGTGCCTGGAGGAGGGAAGAAAAAAAAAGCGGCTGCTGCTCCTGGAGATGGAGACGTGAGGAGTGGAGCTGATAAACCTGGGGAAGAGGATGATGAGTACGCTGGAGGACTCTGTTAGTCTATTCAACCACAGAATTGCTGATCCCAGCATACATTTTCAGCCACAGGGAGTGATTTGCCAGTACTGTACAGCCTGCTTTTGAAGGGGGAAAAACACCTATCCCCTTTTCGTTTGTATATTTTATGTTCTGCTTTAATGCTCGATCAGAAATGGGGGGGGAAATAGAGTCACAGCCATAATGAGTCATAAGGTAATACAAATCCATCATTCTATAACTTTTATAATTACCATGCTATCTCAAATGTCATCCAAGATTTATTTTATAAAGCTGTTGACTTTTTTTTTGTGAAATCTTTTCACCAATATATTATTTGCCATAAAATACTTCTATGTTGTAATTTTATTTATATTTATTATGGCATAATATTATTGCAGGTAAATGGTCCATATGCTGATTGATATCCCTTAAGATCATGCTCAGCAACATCCCTCTCTTTTGTCAGTGCATCAATCAGCAGATCAGCATGACAGTCGTTGAGTCTCAAATAATTCAATATTAACGTTTCTTCATTCAGTCAATCTGCAGTGAAAAAGCCATTCCTGATTAAAGGGGTAGCAGGTTGTGCTTAAGCCTTTAAGGGCACCTCTGCACTAAAGGTGTAGATTCTGTTACTGCACCACATCTACTGTCATCACTACAATCAGAAAAACTGGATATACAGTACATACATCTCACCAACAGCCTGAGTACTGAAGCATGAGCATGAGATCATTGCATTCAGTCAACACAGGGATGATTTGAAAGTTCCTACTTTGGCATGTCGTGATACAAAAGAGTACCGTCATGTGTTTGTAAAGATATATTACAATACACTTTGCACTGCGTAATTCTGTTATATCTAAATGAACAATAATTAAAGAAAATACATGCAAAGTCCAAAATATTATCTAGTAATAAATAAAATATAAAATCAATTATTATTCAATAATAAAAATGTATTTGTTTCTTTCGTCATGGACACATGCTGTGCACGGGTTCATACAAAACTACTAAACATTACCCTGACGATAATCCAACTTTTTTTTATTATTATTATTATTATTATATCAATCTCTTGGCAAAATCTGTAAACTGTGTTATTTTTGAGTGAAACCATTTTAAATCTCACTACCAGTTTACCCTGCATGCTGCAGTGCCCGGTAACAGTCGTGCCTGAAATGATAAAGAAGTCAAAGGAAAACATTCATTATTGAAGTAATCCTTAATCATTACTTCACTTTGATATTATCTCTTTTTTTTTCCTCCAGCTATATACACATTTAAATGCAGACAATATTTAAAAACGTATGATAACCTATAAGCATTTGGTTAAAAACGTGCATGAAATGCCTTAATAATACCTCCTGAATCTGAATATAATGCATTCTCCGGCATAAAGGTTATAGGGGGGGGGAATATATTCTATGAATTAAATCTTTGGGGGGAAAAAAAAAATTCTGAAGCAGGTTTTAAGTTGTTAGGTCCTTGAAATTCGATTTCTTATAAATTATTATAAAAAAGTGCTTTGTTGTGTGCATGTTTGATGATAAATGATAAGTATACTTTGAGTCTAAAATGTCTGAATTGCATGTAAATGTATCAGTGTGTAAATGTGTAAAATGAACATTCGTAAGTGCGACACTTTCCTGAACCCAGAAAAACTCTGATATAAAATGTAAATCTCACATTGTTGCGATTTATAGTCTCTTTGTTGCACATTTTTTTCAGTTGATATTTTCTTTAATCCCACTCGTAAAGGAATTCAGATTAGTTTGACCTACTCTGGCACATTCGATCGGTTCGGCCTGTACAGGAATTCGTTTGACCTTTTTCCTCAGTCTTTGTAAAGAACCAACCTCTCCCATATTTACTTGACAAACCAAATGCATTCACACACTTCTTGCTTGACCAGTGCTGTCCATGCTGACACATACTTAACCAGTAGTGCCTTTAAAAAAAACTCACATAACCATCCAGCAGAAAGTTTGACCAATTCTTCCTGACCTGCAGATAGTTTTGACTAATCCAGCCCACTCCAGAAAGGATTACTTTGTTTTCATTTCCCAATGAATACATCTGTATTTTATGGTTTTTAGGGAATTAATGAATGTGATAAATGTAAAAAGCCTCCAATATTCTCCCATGATAAAGAACATGCATTTTTAGTCCTGAGAGCTTCATCCCTGACTTCCTACTCCAAGTTTTTGCTTCCTTCTTTTTTTGATAGACACCTCAATATCAGTCCCCCCCAAAGAGTGACCTTGATTATTACAAACACTAAAAGAATAAGTCAGACAGAAAAGACACCAGGTTTCCAAAATGTGCTTTATGCTCGGGTCAGTGAACCACAATCCCACCCCTCTGTACACAAAGCATCTGTAACCTCAGGAAAGAAACCGGGCTTGATGCTGTGGTTGTTCTTTGCCATATATGGAAAATCGAACTAAATACTGTTTTGAGATGATGGTCTTAACAACATGATGATCAGGTTTTCACATGTGGTTCTCCTCACACTCACCCCTGGGAGCGTCACAAAACTTCCTATTAAGAGTCCAAAGTGGCTAGTGTCTTTCAGTCAGTCTTTCTTTTCTTCCTCAGTCGTATTTGTGTATACAGCTACCAGCACAGTATATTGCACAATCCAGTTAATTTCTGTTGGAGCAGGTTGGGTATGCTAGAACACAGCTCAACCCTGCTTATTAAAGTCCTTGGCAGCTGCTCTATTCTCCCTTTGTTCTGTCCTTTGGCTTTTTCAGGTTCAGTTTTGCTAAACCTGTAGGTCACATTGTTGTTGACTCCACATTTGGAAGCCATTTGCTTATTCATCATCGTGCGAGCGCACCGATTGTGCGGACAAACTGCTTTTCATTATCTTGCTCTTCATTTGTTCTTGTACACTCCTGTGGGTCATTTTGTCTTCTCCCTGGTCCACTTGATCATGGTCTCAGGTGAGCGGTAGAGGAAGATGAGTTTGGCGTACAGATCTTCCTCCAGCTCTAGTTCTCCGGTCTCTCTCACCAGGAAGATGTCTGTGCACAGTTTGAGGATGCGATCCACACAGGGCAGCTCCTCGAACATGATCGAGTGTGAGATGCCACTGAAGAATTCACGCACAAACTTGCCTATGACCAGAACCACGGAGGCATACAGACCCATGATACTGTGAGAGAAAGGAGTAACAACACATTGACATGATTTCTCCTGCCTTGTATGGGGCAAAAAAAAGTACCTTCATTAGAACTAATCTTACCCATAGCCAGCGAGGAAGCCCAGGCTGGGAGGACTAACTTTATCATTGAAGACATAGAGCTGCAGCCCAGCCTCGCCCTTCCTCTCTGCCTTCACCCCAGATCTGATGTTGATCTTCTCTGCAGATGGCTGGTCCACAATCCACCACTCCTGGATCTCACCACTGCTGTTATTGGTCCTCTCCAGGTCCAGCAGGATGTCCTTATAGTCACCTTCTACATCATGAAATTAAAGGATATTAAGGAATACACCAGCATTTTCAAAGAATTTCAACATTCAGTGCATTTCTTAATAATGCGGAAATAAAACAAATCTTTTATTTGTGAGCAAATACATTTTAATAATCTCAATAATTTTTGTTATTTCAGCAAGTGGCCTAATAGAATTATTTTATAAACTTGAATGGCACATACAGTACATTTTATCTTATAGCTCATTTCATTGCTCTGAAACAAGTGAGTTCCTGCTTTCACTCCCATTGTACTATCAGTAGTTCTTTGTCTAAGTAAATAATAATTTTTATAAAAGAAACCGAGAAACCAGAAAGTGCATATTATAGAGGTCTTGGTCTATATATTTTCCCATTACAGACAGCATACTGCGCATTACAAAGTGCTGACACAAAAAAACAACACTTTTTTGCATCTGTACAATTAGTCATATTATATAGAGCCATACAGTACATGCCTTAATAATGACTGAGCAAATGAATAAAAATATATCTTACAGATGGTACAAAGCTGTTTTTATAGAATCAGCACCTTCTGAACAATCAGAATCCTGAATGCTGCGATAAAAAGTTTTTTGTTTTTTTTTTACATTAAAATGTGAGATTTAAATAAATAGCTCTTAAGTTCATTCTTTAATTCTGGAAAACATGTACAGGTTATTTTGAGGACTTGCACGTACAGATCAGGTAGACTGCTCAGGAAAATACTGTTTTATTCATTTGAAAATAAAATGAATGTCCCACTAATCAGAAAATAAAATACTATATTTCCTTCATTACCTTTATAGAGCTGTTCAATAGGTTTTGCATTTGAGTCGCTTGGTGCTCGAATGAAACATGGAAAGACCTGCTGTATAACTCTGTAAACAACAGAAAACAGAACACAGCTTAATGCGTCCATGTCCTTCAGTGGAATAACTGAATATATTCAGTACAGTGGTTTTACTCACACAGCTTTGTTCCTCGTTCCATTCAACAACTCTATTATCTCTTGTCTTGTATTCATATCCAGGTATGTCACATGCTTGTCCATGGCAATTTCAGCCTTTGCTCCAAGACTAAGATTCCTAAAGCACACAATGCATATATTTTTTTAAATTTAATTAATACAATTATACAGGTGCATCTCAATAAATTCGAATATCATTAAAAAGTTGATTCATTTTAGTTTTATCAAGTCCAAGGTCAGCACAGCCGTCCATCAGGAAGTTTTAGAGCACTTCATGCTTCCCTCTGCTGACCAGCTTTATGGAGATGCTGATTTCATTTTTTTAGCAGGATCTGGCACTTGCCCACACCGCCAAAAGCACCAAAAGATGGGTAAATGACCATGGTGTTGTGTGCTTGACTGTCCAGAAAACTCACCAGACCTAAACCTCATAGAGAATCTATGGCGTATTGTCCAGAAAGAAATGAGAAACAAGAAACCAAAAAATGCAAATGAGCAGAAGGCCACTGTCAAAGAAACCTGGGCTTTCAAACCACCTCAGCAGTGCCACAGACTGATCACCTTCATGCCACACTGATTTGAGGCAATAATTAAAGCAAAAGGAGCCTCTACCAAGTATTGAGTACATATACAGTAAATGAACATACTTTCCAGAATGCCAACAATTTACTAAAATGTCTTATAAAGTATTAACATTTTTTGAGAGAGTGAATTGGTGGGTTTTTGTTAGCTATAAGCCAAAATCATCAAAATTAAAAGAAATAAACACTTGAAATATATCAGTCGGTGTGCGATGAATCTATATAATAGACGAGGTTCACTTTTTGTATTGAATTACGAAAATAAATCAACTTTTTAACAATATTCTAATTTATTGAGATGCACCTGAGATATTCCTCACTAATATGCAGAAATACCAGTGTGTTTCTCTCACACTTGTGAGTTCTCCCTGCCTTTGCAGTACCCACACTGTATTTTGTATGAATCTTTATTACCTCTGTATAGTCCAAGACATGGTGACAGGAAACTGGTCCTCTTTGCTCAGTACTTCCATGAGGTTCTTCCTGCTGGGTGGGCTGATCGTCCACAGAGAGTTAGAACTTCCCTCTAACTCAGCTACAGTTACATCCTCTGCAGTGTATGCCTCCAGAAACTGCATTGCGCTCTAGAAACAAGACAAGATGATTTCTTGGGTCGTGCATGTTGTCGATGCCGTTTTTGTGTTTTTTTCCATGCAAACATACCGGAATGTAGTTGTAGGAATTCATGAACTCTAGGAATTCCGCCTCATTGATGTCTTTCAGCTGATTCTGTTGTGCACTCATTGTGAAGATTGGCTGCAGGACAAACAGTAATAACGCCACTGACACGTTTTAATTTTATTTAAGAACTTAAACACTCACTTCTGACTTATCAGAGTTAAATTAAACACGTTGTACCTTGTGTTTTTAACTTATAGTTGATTATGCAAAATGTTGAGTCACTTGAACTAATTATTTTCTACTGTGCCTTGCATACGTATTCACCTCCTTTAACATTTTTACATTTGTATAGTGTTAAAACCTGGAACTGAAATGGACAAATGGACATATGGCTTTTGTGCCATATTCCTTCTCTTTTAATAACGGATTTAATGGCGCTCTAGGGAATATATAAAATGTATAATATTTTTTATAACTAATCCCTGATTAATATTTTTTTAAACAAATGTGTCTAGCACATTCTTTATAGCTCCTTGGTCTTCATGAAGCTCTCGTGAAGTCTAACCTGGAACAGCTCTATTTATACTGGTCTATTGTGACACTTTCTTTGCTCACAGGTAGACTCCATTTACCCGAGTATTTATTTCTGATGGCACCAGACCTCATTTAGCATCAATACTTATGCAAGGGTTAATACTTATCACTAATCACATACTTTTATATTTGATTTTTTTCATATATATTGGCACTCAGACCCTTCTAAACAAAAAAATAAAAATGAAGAGAAGACGCACCTGAAATCCTCCCAGCGTGATGGTGACGGACACATCTAGGGGTTTGTTGACGACGCCGGCCACCGATTTGACCAGAGACATGAAGAGGAGTGGGAACCACACAATGCAGATAAGTAGCATGACAATCATACCACCCATACCGTATTTAACCACCTTCTTCTTCTTTTGCCCTCGTGGCTGAGGGTACCGCTGATGAATCACACACACACACACACACACACACACACACACACACACACACACACACACACACACACACACACACACACACACACACACACACACACATTTAATCTTTGCAGGGTTTTCTTGGTAATGTCCCCACAACAAACATTCCTAGCCTTCTAAGAAAATTAGTCTTTATGGTATAAAATGCTCACCTACATTGCGTTACAGGTTTGTAAAAATAATATTTCTTACTTTCTCTGATTCCCTCCAGCACTTGAGCACAAAGATGTGTGCGTAAATGTCCTCCACACAGATCCAGCTAGAGAGGCTCAGAGTAGTGTCTGTCCAAACCCAGTCCATCACGGCCCGCAGCTCAGTCAGGAATGGAACCAACCGGAACCTGAAAGCAAAACCCGCACAGACATGGAGATGTACAAAGGACATAAATAATCTGAATAATATTATTTTAATCGTGAATTATTTTTCAGTCTAATTTTGAGGGTAGGTAATAACAAATCCCAGTTCTAGCTGTGATATTTCCCCAAATGTTTTAATTTATTAATGTCCATTATCTCTACAATTACTTTTTAGTATTTAGGAGGCTGGACAGTAAGGTGTGTTGATGGTTCTCACCCTTGGAAGAGAAAAAGGTTGACATAATTATAGCTTTTGGTCAGAAAGTTGCCCAGCACACGTGTAGGGTAGCCGCAGCGGATCTGGTAGGCTGACAGACCAAAGTAGATGCACTTTACAAAGTACCAGAGCTGAGCCACCATGTTCTGACTGAAACGCCTACCAGAACAAAATAACAAAACCTTTAAAGCACTGCAAATATGCTTTCCTATTCATATTTTAAAAATAATACAGTCCAACTATTGAAATATTTTCATGTACAAAGGATGTATTTACCTCTCAGTGACTCCTGGAAGTATAAAGAACATCCAGAAGTGGATGCCAAACACCAGTATAACCTGAAAGATGACCTTCCCCATGACAGTCTTCCTCAGATAGAGCGCACGGTCCACCACCATAGTTGCAAACTGGATGAGGACCATGACGAGGAACGCTTCAGGGACCTGATCCTCTGACAGAGATGATGTGATGTCTGCAGCAGCAGAGTGTTTCTATTAAGATAAGACAAAAGATAAGATTCAAATTTACGCTAAACTTTCTAAAATGTGTGCTTTTACAGGCAAACAAGCTCAAACGTCCATGTGCAAATAAAGTCAGTAAAGTGAAACATTAAAGAGAGATCATAATCTCAATTGAAAGCTACAACAGGTGATTTGCATTTCATCATTAAATATGAGTGATTATAATTTACAATTTTTCACATTTTGTTTGTCTTCATTATTTTCCTTAAAATTCTAAAAACAGTACCCCATAATGACAAAGTGAAAGAAGTTTGTTCAAAATCTTTGCAAATTAAGTACAAAAAATGAAAAAACTAAAAATAAATCACATGTAAACAAGTATTAACAGCTTTTGCCATGACACTCAAAATCGAGCTCAGGTGCATCCTGTTTCCACTGATCATCCATGAGATGTTTCTACAATTTGATTGGAGTCCACCTGTGGTAAATTTAGTTGATTGGACAAACCAAGAAATTGAGTCCAGAGAATTGTTTGTAGACCTCTGGCACACAATTGTATCGAGGCACAGATCTGGGGAAGGGTACAGAAAAACTTCTGCATTAAAGGTCCCAATGAGCACAGTGGCCTCCATCATCCGTCAATGGAAGAAGTTTGGAACCACCATGACTTTTCCTAGACTGGGCTGCCCGACCAAACCTAACGATGACAAGAAGAAGGGCCTTAGTCAGTGAGGTGACCAAGAACCCGATGGTCAATCTGAAAGAGCTCCAGCATTTTTCTGTAAAGAGGAGAACCTTCCAGAACAACAAACATCTCTGCAGCACTCCACCAATCAGGCGCCTGAAGGACTCTCAGACTAAACAAAGATTGAACTCTTTGGCCTGAACCAAAATCTGGGATCTTAAAATGGCTGTGCATTGATGCTCCCATTCAACCTGATAGAGCGTGAGAGGTTCTGCAAAGAAGAATGGGAGAAACTGCCCAAAAATAGTTGTACCATGCTTGTAGAATCAAACTCAAAAAGACTTGAGGCTGTAATTGGTGCTAAAGGTGCTTCAACAAAGTATTGAGCAAAGGCTGTGAATATTTATGTACATGTGATTTTGTAATAAATTTGCAAAGATTTCATAAACACTTTTCACGGTGTCAATATGAGCTATTGTTTGTAGAATTTTGAGGAAAGTAATGAATTGAATCCATTTTAGAATATAGCAAAAAAAATGGAAAAAGTTAAGTGCTGTGAAGTGGTGGGATGTCACAGCATTGTCAAAAATGTTGTTGATTCCCACTACAAGTAACAACGAGTGGCCTACAAACATTACAAATTCTATTACAACTTCATCCTGATTGAAAACACCTTTCTTTTGGATTCATTTGGATCCCAGCACATGTTGGGCCCTTGAGCGAGGTCCTTCACCTAGGAACCGCTCAGCTGTATAAAGCCAACTGTAATTATTTCAGATAGGAAAAAATCGATGATATTCAAAACTAGTGCCTATATTTTCTTTTTGCCCATACTTATGTTTTGCTTTGTGACTTGACTTAACTATAAAAAAAACGCTGCTACCTTGATGGCCAGCAGTCTTATGAGTGAGTGTTTTAGAAGGCAACATTTCTAAAGCAGCAAATATACCTGAGGAAGCATTTGTCAGTTTGGTTTGAAAGCAGAGTTCAAAGTCAAAGTCATAACATTGTCTTTAGCCTCAGAGGTATGCAACAGTTAACACCATAATAATGATAATACTGTTTACTGTACAGAAAATTCTGTACAACAGCAGATACTTTTCTTTGGAAATTAATTCCTATCTTTAAAAAACAAACAAACAAAAAAAAACAATCATGAATAATGCACCCAAGCTGATAGACAGGATAATGGGATATCTTGGTAATTTTCTCATATATATCATCGGCCAATAAACCTCATTCTGATTTGTACGTCAGAAGGTTTTATGCAAACATTAAATTCAGACCTTCCTTCTGCTTGCCTACAGAGCCAAACTGGATCATTTATTAATAAATTACTGACCAATGAAGTGAATCATTGAATGATCTCACACTTTAAACTCAGAGGTAAAACGTAGGTCTCATACGAGGTAATAGCAATGCTGAACACACCCCAAAAGCCCAAAATCCAAAAACAATGATGATGAAGTCGACGGTATCAGCCAGGAACATGAGCACATAGACATCTGTCACTGCGCTGTATTCTGGATGGATCAGGTTGCAGAAGAACTGGCGAATTGGAATGAAGATATTCAGGGTTCTGAAATCACACATATAAAAGAAACCTGACATGTAACTAGTACATAGTGGTGATCAAGAAGATTAATAATAATAAATGATGGTGATTTTATATATATATATATATATATATATATATATATATATATATATATATATATATATATATATATATATATATATATATATATACTTTTTTTTCAAGATGTCATGATATCATATGCAAACCCATTGCACAGAATACAATACAAATGCATTAAATTATATTTATCGAGCAGATGAATACATGTGCAACATTAAAAGCTGAGGTGAAGCTAATATGCACTAGATACATGATGCACATTTACATTTTGACCGTGAATTTCCTGGCTTTGATGAGTTGCTCTCTGAATTTCTCCAAAACCAGCGCTTTGCGACTCTTCTGCTGAACCCCTAACACACTGCCCGCTCGTGACGCACTCGACCTCGTGACTGAACTGCCTGTAGACACATATACACACAAACATGGAATGAAACATGAAATAAGTATAAAATATCAAACATAAACACATTAGTAAAAAAAATAAATAAATCTTTACACAATGATTTCTTGTGCTAACCTCCTCTGGAACGTGTTGATCTGTGGGAAATGTGTGACCCTGTACTGGAACTGTGCCGGCGCAAAGTAGAGGGAGTGTTCGAGAGTTTTCTCGGCATACGGACGTGTGTAGTCTCCATTAAAGTGTTGCGGGTCAGTGAACTCCTTTCTCTGCAAACTGGGGGTTTCTCTGTGCTGTCTGAGTCGGCGTGTTTGTACATTGCCATTTTTGCTTCTGATCTGGTGTCGTCCTCATCCCACAGACCATGACACTGGGGCAAGAATGAGAGAGATGTCATAAGTACATTACAACACAGTGAAATTCTTTCTTCATGTATCCCAGGTTGTTAGAAAGCTGAGGTAGGAAGGTCAGAACCTCTCTTAAGGGCCTTGCTCAAGGGACAAGCAGTTGCATCTTGGCACTAGAAGGCTTAACCTTCTGATCAATAACCATTGGGCTACAATTTACAAGAGGATATATACATTAATATATCAGCTTCTACACAGCTGTTACACATCTGCTAAGAAATAACACAAACGCAGCTATTCTGGATTCGGATACTGTCTTTTTATTTCATGTATTCTAAAACTAAAATCTGAATCATTTTACTTTAAAGATAAATTGGTATTAAAGCAAACTGCAGATCAATTTCTGTAAAGTAAAACGCTCTCTAAATGTTCTTATATTAGATCTCTATACATTGGGTGTTCTACTCCAAAACACCAATAATGATCCTGGATGAAAATGTGAAAGGGTTTAATTATAAATGTTGTAATGTGTTTAAATATAAAATGACCTAATAATTAAACATGAACAAAAAAGCATGTACAAAAAAATTAAGTTTTAGAAAATGTTGAAGATTTACACACAAAATTGAACAAGAAGTGCAAATATGAGGAAAAATTTTTCAGAAAGTAAATGAAGTGATTTTTTATCAATTCAAAATCATTTTACAATTAACTGAATACAGTTTCATCGAAAGCAGCCTGATAACCTGTGTGAATGTGGATTAAACAACATGTCTCACACAGATAGAACTTCATAATCGTTGGGTGAGTATAAACACCTTAATGGCAATATAAATATTAAAAACCATACCTTAAGAATTGAGCGATGGAAAAAGAGTGCCAGCAGTTGGACCAGGTCGTAATGGACATATCCCTCTTTCTTCTCAACTCCTATTATATTAGGAGGGTGAAATGGTTTGGTCTTGTCCAACTCTATGTTCTGATTGAAGGGGAAGAAACCAAACTGGAAGAAGTATTTTATCACTATGGTCACCTGGATGTGGAACAGAGAAAAAAAAAATGACCTTCATAGAAACAGTAGTAGTTTATTGAATGTAACTTATCACATTAGTTGCCATTGTAAAACATAACACCTATGAGCTTAGTTGGAAGGTGAAATTCAGAATCCTGCTCATGCAGACAATTTTGTTACTAAATCTGTAACAGAGAAGCTGTAAAATAGAAGATACTGTATGACAGTGTTGCTGAAGCTGAAAAATTTGATGGTGTTGCTGAAGCTGTAACAGGTGATGCTATTATTGAAACTGAGATAGAGTTAATATGGAGCTGACAGTGTTGATGTTGTACCTCTGTGTAGACTATAGCGGTCATCCAGAAGCGTTTGCTAGGTCGGGGTACAGACAGCATGGCCCACAGAAAGATGAGGATGGGCAGCACCAGTGTGGCTACTGAAGCTGAGACCATGTGATTAAGGATAATTACTAGGTAGCACACCATCTCCGAGTGGGCCACCAGCATGTTATAAAGAGCGTAGCACAGCTGTAAGATCTGTGGCTGAGAGCAGTAGAAGCGCTCAGATTCCTCCAGCTCTTCATCATAGAACATCCTTTTGGAGAGAAACAGAAGCAATGGCTAAAAGGCTATAGATAAGATAATGCTGTACAGAGCATTTGAGACAAGTAAAACATAAACAAAGCAACATGTAATCATAGTTTATTAAGTCCTTATGTACTACACACTATAAGATGTAGTCAATCTTCTGCAGTCTTGATATAAAGCATCCACAAGAGGGTGGCACAGGAAAGCCTACCCTCTCATGATTGGCCGCAGCAATGTCTAAAATTTCACTACAAACCGCTTTTTTTTTGCCAGTTATGTAAGTAGTTATATCACATCACATAAACTATTTTGTATGTAACCAAACATTACTTATGATATTTTTATAACTCGTTTAGGAATTAGATTTTTTTTATAAACTGCTATTAGTTGATTAAAATTTCCATAAGGTGTTAAAGTATATCCTTGTATAATGCAGCTTGTAAGTGTTTAAACTGTATGAAAAGTATATACATTCTGAAAAATTATAAAAAAAATTTCTTACTCATCATTTTTGAGACACTTGAATTATTCATTTGTTTATATGCAACAAATTAGGTGGAAAAGCTAAAACACAAGAATTGGACAGTAAATGATTGGAAGAAATTTCTGAGGACAAATGAGTCCAAACCTGAGATTTCTGGCTCTAACAGAAGAACTTCTGTAATATGAAGAAAAGGAGAGAAGACGTTAGCAGACTGCCTCACCCCTACAGCCAAACATGAAGGTAGAAGCTTAATGGTTCGGGGTTGTTTTGAAGTTGTGAAAGTTGGAGACTAATTCTGGGTGAGAGGAATCCAGAACCAACATGGCTACTATTCCATACTTCAACACCATGTAATTTCCACTGGACTGTGGCTAATTGGAACCAACTTCACCATAAAACAAGACAAAACATAAAGCATGCAGCCAAGCTCTGTAAGTGTTATTTAGAGAGCAAACAGTCAGCTGGAGTGTTATCTATCATGGAATTGCTTGCCCAGTTGCCGTACCTAAAACCTCTGGGATGAACTGGAAAGAAATCTTCAGTTAGTGAAGAACGCATTTGGCAAGTTTTACGACATGGCAATGTAGTTCAGCTGAATGTTTGGGGAAACTAACTATCCAGATGCTAAGAGTGTGTAAAGCTGTTTATCATGCTAAGGGAAGATTTTTCAATGAAAACAATGTTTAACTTCTGTACATTTATATATTTATTTGGTCAAAGTAAATCATACTGTTAAATGACCTAGTTTGTTGTATATAAACAAAAGAAACATGCATGTGTCTCTCAAAAACTGAGTGTTTCCAAAATTTTACAGGCACTGTAACAGTAATACAGAAGTAATAAATAAAATGTAAAAGTATTTAAATTTTATTACAACATACTCAATATTACATTTAATTAAACATGATTATTGGCGTTTACTGACTAATATTGCCTCTGGGACACTTCACTGCCAATAGTCATAAATGTAAATTTTAATATTTATTAAGTTAATTTGTCTTGAGCTAGTTTGTAGTTTTATGTATGCTGGCACTTTTTCTACAGTATATACAGTTCCTAGTTCCTACAGTATAGTAGTATAGTATAGTATAGTATAGTACAGTATAGTAGCAGTTTCTAGTTCCTACAGTATATACAGAATTTACTGCAGTGACTTCAATCCTACTTATCAAAGAATCCTAAGTATCCTGTTTATTGTCCTGCTTTCGTTGATCATTTGTATAATTGTAAATTGTAGACATTTACGGTGGTGGATGAAGTACACAAACCCTATACTTAAGTTAAAGTAAAGATACAGTATGTAAAATATGACTCCAGTAAAAGTGCTCCCTTTAAACTCTCATTTGAGTAAAAGTACAAAAGTATTTGCCTTCAAATGTACTTGTGTTCAAAAAGTCCTATGATTTATTATGTATTATAATTTTTGTCACAAGACTCTTACTTCATTGACTTTATGTGAAAAGACTCTAATAAAGAGATCTATAAAGAAAATGGTATTAATAAGTCAAACACTGATTGATATCTAATAAAATTATCATGAGCCCTTCTTTTCAACTGCTTCAAAAAAATTGTGCAAATGAGGCCACGGGTGTTGTGGTAAGAAGATTCTTTCATCTTTTATTGCTCTTAAGATGTTCTGCATGCTGCATATATGAACAATAGACCTCTGCAATCAACTCATGCTCATGGGTTTAAATTGGGTTAAATTTTTTTTTTTACTTTGTGTTGAACCGTTTAAACCTTCAGACAAGATTCAGTGACCCACTACACTAAAGATGCATTTGGTGAATATAATATATCCATTATTATCAAATATATAATATTTACCACTCTATTCATTGGAACAGCCTAATAATAAGAATAAATAATATTTAATAATAAATAATACAAAGATGAGTTACAATATCCATTCTTCTTCTTCTTCTTTCGGCTTCTCCCATTAGGGGTCGCCACAGCGGATCATCCGTCTCTATACCCCCTGTCCTCTGCATCTGCCCCTTTCAACCCAACCACCTGCATGTCTTCCCTCACCACATCCATAGACTTCCTCCTTGGCCTTCCTCTTTTCCTCTTTCTGGTGGCTCCATCCTTCCTCACTTTGTCTCCAAAACATCCTACATGCACTGTCCCGCTAATGAACTCATTTCTAATACTGTCCATCGTCGTCACTCCCAACGAAAACATTTTCAGCTCTGCTACCTCCAGCTCCACCTCCTGTCTTTTACTCAATGCCACTGTCTCTAAACCATACAACATCACAGGTCTCACCACAGTCCTTTAAACTTTCCCTTTCACTCCTGCTATCACTCTTCTCCACTCACTCCACCCTGCCTGCACTCTTTTCTTCACTTCTCTAACACACTCTCCATTACTTTGAGTTACAATTTCCATTACTGTAACAAAATAAAAAAAAAGCAACCCCCAAATAGACTTCACAAATTCCACTGTGCATAGCATTGGCTTAAGGAACAGACAGTGTGATTTCTCTCACCTGTTGCGCAGCAGTTCACTGGCTGTAAGCTCGTGACTCAGTGAGGGAAGTGAGCTGTTGTTTGGTTCATTTATTCTGAGGTTTTTCTCTTCAACATGACCTGCTGAGTCCAGACCTGTGGCCTTGCTGTAAGAGGGAGGAATATCTGCCTCAGAAGGGAACCTACTGAGCTGTGGCCATGTAGTCTGTTCGGATACCAATGCTCTGTCCCACTCTGACGCCAAACCTCCTTTGAGAGTCTGCACCTCACTGCTACAACGTCGGATAGCTGAGGGCTCAGGCAGCTCAGTAGGGTTCCAGCTGTCACCAGAGTGAGGGTGTTCTCTCGCATCATTTTGCTCTTCAATGATATCACCAGTGCCCTGACGAGAGCAAAATGCTGTGCACTGTGTGTTTTCACTGTCATAAGATGAAAAAAAGAGCAGAAAAATAAACAGATTAGTGAATAGAAAAATATATATTTCCGTGTCCACTGTCTGAAGTACTGCACATTTGTGATACTGAAGAAAAGCATATTGTAAATATGAGTGAGCATTTATATTAAGTTAAACATGACAGAAACCTAACATTAAAATTAGGGCAGTGGGGGATGTGGTCGAGCCCAGGTATGTGAATGGAGGATGGACCTGGAGGAAATGAATGGTAAAGACCAAACACCTGTATGTAATTTTCATTAATGAGTGTTTTCAGAACATGTGGAACTGTGTGTGTGTGTGTGTGTGTGTGTTTGTGCTTTTGTGTGTGTGTTTATTTGAAACCTGTCAACTGCCCCCTAATTCTTTTTCTCTGAGCCCATGAACTCTCCACATATATAAATATAACACACACAAGCTAATTTATTTTAGCCACTTTTCTCTCACAAAAAGCTTGTGTATTTTTTTTCAGGTCATTCAGTGTGTGCGTGAGAGAGAGAGCGAAAAAAGAGAGTAAGTAGATCACAGTCATTGTTTAATTACAGTAAAGAGTTTACATTACACTTCAAAAATAAATTTTGAAGTATTAGGCTTTAATGTGTGGAGATTTTTTTTATAAGTACTACCTGACTGCAGCACTGGCTGAGCTTTCAGCAGATGATGAGGAGGAGGAAGAGGAGAACTCCACTCCCTGTAAGCGGCGAAGTTTTGGTCGAAGTCTCTCACTCGTCCTGGGCATGCGGTCGGTGCCGATCTCACTGGACTCCAAAGTGGACTGACTGTATGCCATTGTGGATTTAGTGTATACACTGCGAGAAAAAAAGCACACACACTTGCAGCTTCACACAATAATTGTTGTGTCACAATAAATCAGGGTTAACTCTGTAAGACTTGTTGGTAGAGATTTTAGGACTCATTTGAGGTCAAATGTGAACACAGACACCAGATGTCATACACCACCAAAGTCATATTAATGATTTGTTATAATTGAATGAAACAATATTCCCTTCAAGAATTAAAAAATACTCTTGGTTAAGTGTTTTTAAGTCTATTTTTTAAAGCTGTAGAGATTTCCCTTGACTAAGCCTTTTTCTATACAGCACTATGCATTGTGTAAATACCAACGTATAAATGAGCTTAACATACAGTACATCTGGTCCAAACTTGTCCTGTATCTATTTTGGAAATCTCTCATCTTTTCATGAAATCACTTGGTATAATTTGAGCACGACACACTCTTCAGCCCTGGCTCTGTGAGATAGTACAAAACACTTGTCTTAAGCTAAAGATAAAAGTTCTTTTTTATTATTTGATTCAACACTGAACAGTTTCCTTGGAGGTTAATCTGAATATAAAGTGTGATGAAATGTGGTTAAAGTTGTCTGTCAACAGAGGAAAGCTGTAAGGAGCACCTGCTAGATCTGAACAGTCTGGAGGCCAAATGAGAAACCGACGGTGTATTCAGAGTGTATAAAGCCCTCTTCACGTCACTCATGTGGTTACTTTACAGGTTTACTCTAAACGGATTAAATACATTCCTCCCCATTTCTATAAAATGTTTTATGAAAATCCCAACAACAACTACATTTTTAAATCAGAAGATTTGTAATATACCTGGTCAGACTGTTTTTATTCTGAACAGAGTCCATGCTCTCGTCCTCTCTGCCCTGATGCTGTACTGATACAGAACCATGCTGAACTTGCAGTCTCTCTGCTCCATCCACAACAGTCTCAGAGGACGAAGGTCTGCACAGTTGTTGCTGATAATACATGTGTATGATCCCTCGAGATGGAGTGTTTCCCTGTACACATTAAAAATATTTCAGGATTATGGAGAGTTTTACTTCTGAAAGTGGTTTTACTGCATCCAAAGGATGTTGTTACTGAATAAATAACTGCAGTGGATGAATAATTTTTAAATGACAAACTTAGCAAAAACGTGGTAATTGATTACTAGTGAAAGTTGTTTATTTTTCAAAAGCAGCACATTCTAAAGTGCTTCATTTCTCTTATTCTACTTAATTTGCTGCCATACCAGCAATAACAATGTTCTCTCAATTAAATAACAACACATTGTATGCTTGCTCATAAGGGGCAAACTTCCACTTATAAAGAACATCTTATTGATTTCTATCACCACATTATCTGTGTAAAGCTGCTTTGAGACAATGTTCTTTGTTAAAAGCGCTATACAAATAAAAATGAATTGAATTGAACACAGCAGTTGTGTGTTGATTTTGTGGAATGTCCATCACAAAAGTTCTTGTTATCAGATATGCTATAGCAGCTATATACACTCACAAAATAAACACAGTACAAATCCCTACATGCTAAAGAAGCCATACTAAAGAAAAAATTCTAAACATACATCCGCACACCATCTCCACATCTTAACCAGAAAGTAAAAAGTGGAGTTGCCAGATGATGCAATTGTGCCAGTATCCTCTAACAGGCTATAAGAAACATTATGATCTTTGTTAGCAACAGATGGTAAACACTGCCTGATAACGCTGCTTTTTTATTTGTTTTTATAAAGAATGCTAAGCAAATGCAGAGAGCCTCTAACCTGTGGGTAGCTTCAGTCTGATAATGATTACAATTTAGATTTTTTATTTTATAGAAAAAACAACATTTACCAAATGTGTGCATTACTACAGACATATTCCTAGAAAATCAAAACCAATTCTGACCAATTAGACTCGCAAATTCAACAGAACTACTATTGAACTATTGTACAACGGCTTGTTAAGACTGGTAAGTTTTTTGATAGCATCAGCACCTTTTTGACCTCGTGTGTGAGCATACAGCGTTCAGTTCGCAGCACTGTGGAGATGTCAATGTATTCCTGGCACATAGAGTTGAGCCAGGCAGTGAAACTGTCCAATAATGCCAGGAAGAGCTCCCAGGAAAACTTCACTATATTAAACACACGCTTCAGGATGTTGTCTGGAATTGGAAAGAAACGTCAATAAGAACATAAACTGTAAACATATAGAATTTTATTGTAGTGCATGTAACTATTGTCTAATTCAATTATAATGTGCAGGGGTTAAAGAAAAGCTAGTTTAACACAATGATGACGTACCTGGCCCATCTGATCTCTCTTCTTCAACTGTGTCCTCCACCTGATCTCCCACCTCAATGGCTACATGAACTGCTAAAAAAAGGTAAGACATCTCAGCTACAAATAGCTCTGAATATTATTCAATATACTGATTATAGTGTGACGTTGGTGAATAACACTGAATCTGGTACAATTATAGTGTAAACTACACTGATCAGGCATAACATTATGACCACCTGTCTAATATCGTGTTGGTCCCCCTTTTGCTGCCAAAACAGTCCTGACCCTTCGAGCATTAACTGCATTATGTAAATCAGCGATGTGAGCTACAGGAGCTCGTCTGTTGGATCAGACCAACCGGACCAGCCTTCGTTCCCCACATGCATCAATGAGCCTCGGCCACCCATGACCCTGTCGCTGATTCACCATTGTTCCTTTATTAAAACACTTTTAATAGACACTGCACACCAGGAACATCCCACAAGAGCTGCAGTTTTGGAAATGCTCTGACCCAGTCGTCTTACCATCACAATTTGGATCTCCCCTCAAATCCTTACGTTTGCCCATTAGTCTTGCTTCTAACACCTCAACTTTGAGGACAAAATGTTCACTTGCTTCCTAATACTGTATATCCCACTCACTAACAGGTGCCATGATGAGGAGATAATCAGTTAATCACTTCACCTGTCAGTGGACATAATGTTATGACTTATCAGTGTTTACTCAGAAAGGGTATGTGAACATTCATACATCATTTAGAATGAACAGATTATGTGTTTTAAAAACAAACACAGTCGTAACACAGGACATTTTGACAACGGTTGCATTTTTGTGTGTTTGAATTGTACAAATAAAGCACATGACTAAATACATCAAGCTCGAAATTCTGAATAGAACAAAAAAATTCCTAATGATAAATTCTTCAAATTTTGACTTATATCCCTATATCCATATATGGTATACACAGAAATGTGCTTAAGCCTGTAGTAAAAAAAAATAAAATAAAAACACTGGTTAAAGGCTCCAGATTACTGATCAGAAGGTCAGGAGTTTAAACCCCCCTTAATCCTCTCTGCACCAGGAAGACCATATTATGTGATGAGATGCTCTGACCCAAACTTCCTAACAGCTGGATTATGCAAAGAAAAAAAATCACTGTAGTTTAAAATATATGTAATAAATAAAGGTGTCGACTAAATATACTAATATATTCCCAATAGGCACGCCTTTACTACATTTTGAGTAACTGTGTCTGGCACATTTAGGTTTGAACTTCTTGGCTGACTGAGTTTCTCCTCTGGAGTCATGTGGTATGAATTGCCCATAGCGAATGTAACATGCCGGTCTTCATCTCTCCTGAAAACACCTAGATTTGAAAGGAAAAGTGGCAATGAAATCTGGCCTAATTCATATAGCTTCCATTTAAAGACCAATGCAAGAAAAGCCTTTAAAAATTTCCTCTTAGAGATGCACATACAAAATTCCTATTCATGAGGAAACATGAAACTTTGGGGTAAAAGTGTGCTACAGAGAGCAGTAAAGAATAATTGTGGAAAGCAAATAAAAAAAAAACCAGGGCCACTCTAGACCAGCTCTAGTCTTCTCTTTATTTCGAGAAATATAACAAAAATCTAGAAAAAGTCTTACACATACCCTCCCGCTGATCTTTTTTGGTTTTGCGTCCCTCTGTGTATCTCTGCCAGAAACGGCGCCTCTCTTTGCTGCGCTCCTTCATGGCTGTTTTGGAGTCAGTGATCCATGCATGATACACGAACTGAAGAGACAGAACAATGCCAAAGACAGGCACAAAGAGGTGAGGGAACTGATTTAATTGCTTAGTGTTTGAACTTCATGATCGGGATTATTTTTGTGATCTCTTATCAAGTTTGCAAGAACTTGGCCACTAAGAATAAATAAGGCATAGAAACAAGGCTAGTGTTTTAACCCAGTGTAGTGGATTTCACTCGATGTATTTATTTGTGTTTATTTGTGCTTTGGTGAAATGTAAATTTGCTTTACGTTGGGGAAAAACACAGCCTCAACAACATCCAACACAAAACCAAGTCTCCTCTGAAAAGCCCTGCTTCTCATGCATACTGCAATAAAGCATACTATACTGCATTTCCTTCACATGCAAAGCTGCCCTTTTAGCTCTGCCTGGAAAACAAACATACAAAAAGCTGTGAGACATTCCTCAATGCTCAGCCGCTCAGGCTCAGACCGCAATCCAGGTTTCTTGAATGCACTGTACTAGGAGCAAGTGTCAAGCTGGGTATGACCAAAAAGGGAAAGAATATCACACAAAGAACAATAGCACAGTAATACAAAATGGAGCAAGAGGAGAGATATATTAGGCCTGGTGGAAGTACCTTGGCTGCCCTGATTGTATGCTGCAGCATAGTTTTGGGGAGCTTAATGACAGACTTTGGTAAAGCCAGCAAAGCAGAGGCAAACATTCGGATAGCTCTCTATAAGAAGGACAAAGCAGGGGCTGAGTTAGTAAGGACATGCTGCGTATTCTTTACTGTGGTGGTTCCACGCTTTCACACGGGAAGTTAGCAGTTAGTGGTCTGACAAATAAAGAAACATTGTTAAATGCAGAAAAAACAAAATGTCTACAAGATCTCAGTGCTGTACAGCCACAAGAGATAGAATACTGATTTTGCAAGGTCAATTTACTGTACAGAGGGGAAAGAAATCTGAAAAACAATCGAATGATCCTTAAATGTGTCTTGTGACTAACTTGAAATGCAGATCTTTTAGGTGGATCTTCCTCCTTTTTCTCCTCCTCTTCATCTTCCTCTTCACTGTCCGTCTCAAACAAATAATAATTCCCGCTTCTCACCACTGAAACAACAATTCACAGTTAACAGAAGGGAAGAGTAAAACATGTACACAGTCTTTTTTGAAGTTTCACCCCATATTCTCTCAATTTGTTTAGATTAAGCTAGCAGTCCCTACCACATGTTTTTCACAAACACATGAAGCCAAAAAATGTTTTTGGATGTCTGTTCGTGATACAGGGCAGCTGAACACACTCAGCTGAGTGATAACTATCCTCTTTCACATACATAAGCCTAAAGCCTAAAATGATTTGTTAATGTTGCAAGACCATTCCTTCCACCCAGAGAGTATAGCCAATATTGCTGTCTAGGACATCCGGCCACGGATTGCATCTGAGGGATTCTGAGTTCATTTTTTGTTGTTGCCCAAAATGACCATTATAAAGTGAGAAGTGAAGTGTGAGCACTTACTGGAGGCATGATCAACCCAGGGTCTCCACCACTGCTTCCTTTTCCCTTTTCTCATCTCTTTACTCGTCTCTCCTGCAAAAGCCAACCCAAGCACACATGAACGTTAAGAAGCAGCATATGGATAAGAAAGTTTGTCCTAACGTCTGGTATGTGTGAGCTCATATGTTTTCAATTCTGCTGCAGTGCATTTAAGGCAGTAGTTAAGCTCAGGCTCCTGTGGAATTTATGAACTCGGCTGTGTTGTGAACTTTCTGTACACTCGAAACCGAACCTGAATGCTGCATTAAAGCTTTATTTCTAATGAAATTAAATGTGACATCGAATGGAGCTGTATATTTTAACATAATATATTCGGTGGTAAAAGGCTAATGTATGGCATGTATTTATTAATTGCATATAATTAAATAACATGTGGTCAGGGCATAAAAATGTAAAGATCGACTAAATAAGTCTTATTCTACCACACACACCGTCATCTTCCACTTCTTCTCTGGACTGTGATTGACTCTCGCCACTCTCCTGTGCCAAACTCAACATCCTCTCTTTTCCCCTCTTAAACTTTTGTTGCCGACTCTTAATTCGGTCCATCCTGTGTGAGAACGAGAGCGAAAGAGAGAAAGAAAAAGAGATTGGTGACAGTCTTACTATGTCCGGCTTCATTGGGTTGAGCTTAATGAATTTTCCTCCTTGGACAGAATTCTAGCAATAACACCAGTCCTTAATTGGGGAAAGAAGTTGAAAGAGTTGTTTCGTATTGGGGCATGTGCAGAAGTGCTAAGTGCGCTGTCTTTCAACAGGGGGAAGAAGTATAGCCGGGCAGAGCATAATAGTGCTGAAAGATCCTTCTTGTCTCATACAAACACACTGCAGATGTCCTGTAAACACAGTCTACTGACTTAGAACACTAGTTCTTAAATGTAGACAACAAAACACTGAGTTGAAGCAGAGTTTGAGATACTGGGGTGAAAGAAATCACTACCGCTTTGTCAATTTCATTCATTTAAATCCATTTTCTTTTATAATTTGTACAAATCTTGTCCCCTATAACCCTACTATAATTACCAGATTTATAAAACAATACAATAAAAATAAGTGACTAACTGAAATAGGAAACAAGATATTTTTTGAGGCACATTCTAGTTCCTTAAAGCAGGGTCATATTCCTTTAAGTAAATATAATATCCATAATGGCCCAAGACTGTTCCAAGAATAGTAAATAATGACGTGTGAACTATGAGTTGCTGTATAAACGCACTGTCGCTTTAACAGGTCCATGGATTTTTTCTCCTCTTCGAGTCGTGCTTTCACAGCCTTCACGATTGTGGCCTGGAATAACTCAGCTCCCCTGTGAGAGTGAGAGAGATGGAGAGAGCAAGAGAGAGAGAGAGAGAGAGAAAAAGTAAGCAAAAGATGCAGAGACAAAGAGAGAATAAAGACCACACGATTCAGATTAATGCATCTGGCTTTATGCTTTAGATGCTCAATGACAAACAGCTGGTCTCCTGAGGTCAGTGTCAAACACGGTGAATCCTGAAATTAGCAAACCTAAATACATATTACACTTAATTTAGCAAGACGGATACAAATTAATTTGTACATTTTTGACACGAAATGTAATGTATTCATGAAACTCAGTTTCTGAGTTGTTTGTGTCAGAGGCCTTTTCTCCTCATTCACAAACACAAAACCTTTTTCATGAAAAATAGTGAATAAATTAATTAAATCGAACCTCAAATAAATTATTTAATTCTTGCATTAATTGTGCGCTATATTTTTCTATCATATTATGTATATATGAACATGTATTTAAATCTAAATGTATATACTGTATATATATATATATATATATATATATATATATATATATATATATATATATATATATAATAACACAAATCCATTTTAACGTCACAAATCTTATTATCATGCCATTAATGCGCTATTAAAAATTAAAACCTTTTATGCGACAAACATTTATTTATGATGTACCTTCTTTACTTAGATATATATATATATATATATATATATATATATATATATATATATATATATATATATATATATATATATATATATATATATATTAACAAATAAAAACCAAAACCAAAACCAAAACCTAAAAAACAAACAAAAAAACTAATCCAAATCACTAAACATTTGTTTTACTGATGTACACATCCGGCAATAATATTGTCCGTGTGGAAACATAGCAAAGTTCTTTTTAGTGTCCTGATGATTTAAATTTAAAACCCAACAATTACTTTCAAACATTTACTATAATTGAGGAAATAATTTAAGTAACTGTATACTGCGAAAAGAAAGTAAAGGCCCACAATAGTTCATACAAATTGACAGAAAATGCATGCTATAAGTCCTTATATCCAGTAACGTTATGTTCTGGTTCCTTTGGTGGATAATAATATGATGCTTGGATTCAAGCTTTAAAGTACTTTTCTTTACATGCATCCATTTGCCATTTTGACATTGTACTCAAGCACAGAAAAACATTTTATTTAAGAATTCTGGCAGCTATATTGGGCAGACTGTATAGGAATCACAGCTCTTGCTATGAGACATATTTCAATATAGTGGCCAGAATATAAGCAAGAATGAAACAAATAAATAAAGTAACTTATACTTATACTTTATTTAAAGTATAGCCTAGCTTTTTTCTTTTATTTCTTTATACACCATATGGACAACGGTTTTTGGATGCCTGACCATAAAATCAGTATGTGTTTTTTTTAAAACATCTTAAATTATTCACATTTAGTCTATAAAACACAAGAATTCTATAACCATAACTCTATTGGGAAGATGTTCTATTAGATTTTGTATTGTGTTTGTACAGGTAGGGTGCTGACAGATCCATAGCAGGCCACTGAAGGGCATCAACTCCAACACATGTAAACCATCTCTTCATAAAGGTTGTTTTGCATACAGGAGAATTGTCATGCTGAAACAGGTTTTAGTCTCCTAGTTTAAGTGAAGGGGAAATTCTTCACTTCTCTCTCCAAAGACCCCATATACAATGGTGTGTCTCATACTTTGTAGTTTAGAGAAAGAACCACATATGGCCGGAAAAGTCAGTTGTCCCAAAACCTTTGTCCATATAGTGTAGGTCTGTTTATTTTCTGTGGATAAAATTTTGCAGGAATGCAGTTGTTTAATTCATAATTTTTAAAACAATTATATGTTCCATTGTTAAAAGCTTAATATTTGCCATTCCGGACTATTTTTTTGCCCCCGTGTATTTACATTAGCATAATCTTAAACCCAGATCTTATACTTAAGGCTTACCCTGCTTGAACTACTTTGAATTCTTATATAATATGAAATAACCCTGACATGTTTTCTGCTTGTTTGTTTGGACCTTTGGTGTCAATGACCTTCTGTGGTCTGTAAACATCACCAGATGCTAATTGGCTTCTCTGTGCTCTTTTAGGAATGTGCTGGAGTCAAAACAAACTGAAACTACAATTGTCATAGTGTGTACAAAAAAGAGTTGGGAAGTTATGAAGTACAAATACTTTGTTACTGTACTTAAGTAGATGTTTCTGGTATCAGTATTTTACTTCACTATTTATTTTTCTGACAACTTTTAACTTTCACTCAATACATTTTTACACAAATATCTGTACTTTCTAATTCTTACATTTTTAAACCAGACTCAGTACTTTAGTTTTAATCTATTTGGTGACATGATCAATATATTTTTCCTTTCACTGCACTGTTTTCAGCACATCAACCTATTTCTAGTCATTGAGCGGCTTTTTAAGTCTACCACTGGTGTATCATTTCCTGGCTCTCACTCACCACCGAGGTAGGCTACTCTACAAAAACTACAAGCTAACAAACAAGTCAGAAGGCAACAAGAAGTATGGTGTTAACGTGGGTGAGACAGAGGGAGTCAGTGATGTAAACATGACAGAGACATTCCTGATCACCTGATCATCATCATCTTTTCTCTGCATGTTTTATATGGTGGTTGTTCAGCCTGAATACATTCATTAGAAAACAAAATTTGAAATTATTTCATATCAATATATTAATATGATGTGAGGTCCAGTTACCAGCGTGACACCAAAACAGTTAGTAGTAAAAGCTGCTTTTTACTTAAGTACATGTCAGAGCCCAATCTTCTTTACTTTAACTTGAGTAAAAAAGTGCAGTCAGTACTTCAACTTTTACCAGAGTCTAGTATCTGTACTTCTACTCGAGTGAAGACTGTGTGTACTTTTGTCATCTCTGGTATAAAATTTAAACTATGTGTGTTTGTGCGTATATATACTGTACCTGGAGGCCAAAACCTGTGAAGAACGGATATCAGCCACAACATGCAGGAAGTAGTAACTCATGAAGACCTGTCTCTGCAGTAGCAGGGAGGCGAAACAGATGCTATCCCAGATGATACCTGCTTCATCGCTGGGCGGTTCACACTGTTTATTAGCCTGCTGCTCCGCTAATTAAGAAGAGACAGGAAGAATACTTTAGCGAGTTCATTATTTAATGCCCA